>NW_023998433.1:1729456-1801585 GCF_014805625.2 Glossina fuscipes | reverse complement strand
TCAAGACAAAAACAGCGCTGTATTTATAATACCATTACTGTGTGAATAACAATATAAATTTGAATAAATACAAAGAATTCATGTATGTAACAATTAAGCTGCCACCAATAAGCACTTTTTGACATTGCTTGGGATTTTTTACATACATTTTTTAAATTTTTCTTTAAAAAGTCTCAAAAAATATTTTGCTAATTTCTTTTTCACAACAATCCTTTCATTTTGTGATTTAAGAACAGAAAATAATCGAAAATAATTATTTAGTCTAAGAACATTTTGGAATTTCCGTCATTAATGGGATTAATTATATCAAATATGTGCATTTCGCAATGATAATTTCTTGCTTTCGATTTTGCTCGACATCAGTTTTATCGCCGGAAAATATTTCATTCGACACTAATAAAAATTGTCAATTTCAGTTCAGAAAGACTAAGAATTATAATTTATTGATAACAATCGATAAAATTGCAGGAATGATTGAATGATTGGTAAGTATTTTTTAACGCATTGAGAGCATGTGAGTATGGTTTTTAGAAAGGTTGATGACTCCTTTTTTTAGTTATAAAATGTTTTTTTTCTCAACGCTTTATTTCACTCGTCAAAGAAGAGTACGGGCCACCAAAAGGAATACGTCAGTTCTGTTACTAACTAGTTTGTAAATTATCATTTTGCGCAAAAAATTAGCAATAATTTCCTTCTGATTGTTAGAAGGGGATTAAATAAGCAGCAGCTTATACATCCGACTTAATATAATTACCGACATATTTCTATAGGATTTAAGGTGCACCACACGTATCTAATATCTACAATATGTGTTCGTGCTTCTCGTGCAATTTTTATAAGCTTTATATTTAAAGTACGTTGTATTTTTTCATTACCTTAGGATGTTATTCCTTGCACATTTTTTCTTATTTCTTCTGCATCCACTTGCAAAAAGGACTATGAAACAAAGAAAAGCAGTCTAGCGCTTTCTAAATAAATGCGGTTGATCGGTTATTAGTCAAATTTTCATCACAAAACATTCAAAATTAAAGCATTCTCTAAAAGCCTTGCTATTCATAGGAAACTTTATATGGAATGGAATCCAAGCAATAGATCCAAGAAGCAGATCGATGTGGTTCAAATATAGCCCACTTAATTTTTATTTCAAATGGACAAATTTTCATCATAAAACATTTACAATTAGAACTTTTGGGCATATAAGGATTTATATTTCATGAGAATCCTTATATCCGGCAGGGCCCAATAAATAGACCTACATATTCCAAATTCGATAGGGTTGATTTCTATGTCAAATTATTATTTTAGATCAATTTTCACTATTAAACATGGCAAATTAGAGCTTTTACCATATAATGATTCAGTTTTCGTAGTAACGGTTATATGAGAGTGCCTTTAATAAATTGCTCTATCCGATCCATATGTCTCATAGCAATTTAGACGGTCGAAACATTGTCACTCAACGATTTTTGTCGGGAAATTTTAAAAATTGCAATTTATTTTCTTAAAACAACTTTTGAAAATGAGTCTTTATATGGGGTGTGGTCGAAAAGGTGGTCCGATCCAGATAATTTTTAGTCGCGTTTATATCAATTTTCATCTAAATATCTCAAAAATTGCTGTGACTATCAATCGCTACAATGAAACCTTGGTCTATATTAAGCCCTTCTGAATGTTACATACGTCCGCACTAACTTAATATATCTTGTACTGCAAGTAGTGTAGAGCACACATATCCAAGAGCTTAAGGGAAACTTGCATTAAAATAAAAAGGCACACGCAAATTTTTGTACTTGTGTATTGTTTCAGTCTATTTAATTGCAGATTCACTAAAATAACATATCCATCTTCATCCGTTTTTCCATTTTGAGAAACAGAAATCCTAAACTCTTTTTCTTAGCCAAGTATTTTTGTTTAATTTTGAATATTGATTCAAAGACGTTGTCTTTTGTTGCGTTTTTCTTTCGCTCGTGACATAGTTTGCTTTTTTCGATGATTGAAAATTTTCCTTGGAAAAGTATATCTCCCGTACTAAATTAAAGCCATTCTCTTCATCTCTTATTGTTGCTGAAAATTCCTTGAAATAGTTTCCAGCTATGCTAAAGGTTTCATCCAATTTCATATAGGGGCCATATAAAGTGGACATCGGTGGCCAGTAGCCACTACGTAGACTACCCAACGGGTATCCATTCACAACAAATGAAGTCCATAAATCGACCAAGCGATTGGACATATTTTCGTCGGCTGGTGTGAGATGTTTCACATGTTCTGGATAAGGAAACAGATAAAGAGCTTCATCTGTTAAGGATACGCCTGCTTTGAAAGGACTCTGCGTGTTGTGCTCTTCGTCTAAATCATAATAACGATTATATTCACCAGCGTAATCAAAAGAATACAGAAAGGTACGATCGACTAAATATTTGTTGTGCATATTTAGCGCCAATAGCAGAGGCAATTTGTACATTAAGGTACTGGCTAACTGAAATGGAATTAATGGCAGATTATTCTCCTCTTGTTGTTTGTTAAACTAATGTGAATCAGGCTCACATCTATTAATCTTGGCAGAAAAGACACAAAAGTACCATTTTCTATAATTTCGCGATTAAGAAAGTTATGCGTTATAAAGCTAGTCAACAACATATTCTTATCTGTGCCCACTGTCTGACGTATTACATGATCTATGTAATTAAAACTATTGTAAGAATCATTAGGAATTACACCACCAAAATAGTTTTCCACAATATCTACATAATGAAATCATAATGACTTCTTTAATAATTTTCTAAAAAAGAAATTGCAACAAGCTATAATTTACCATATACAATCCGTGATCCGACATTTTTGGGACAACCGCCCATTACTGGGTAAGAATTATTAGTTTTGAGCATCAAATTGTAAGGATGCTCAGGCAAGAGGCCATTGGTGTCACCTATAGTGAAGTGCATGCCTCCTATATGACCAATACCTAATTCGTATTTATCTTGCTGTTAAAGCCAAAGGTGATTGAAAAGCATGTTCGAAAAGTTGCAGTACAATTGAACAGACTTACGGCGTGGTCCATGAACGCTCCTAACAGTTGCACAGGTGACATATCCATTAAACATTGATTCAAATCTCTTACGGTACGCACTTCACAATTGGCTTTTCCGGCAATTTCTTTGGCAAACCGCCGAGGATTTTCCTCTAAAAATGCCGGCATTAAAGCCGAACCTGAATGATAAATCACTTGATGAAACAAGCCTCTTTCAACCTGAAAATAATTGAAAAGGGAATGCTAAGTTGCTTCTAAGGTCTGCATTGCACTGCGCTTACCTTTGGAGATAAAGTTAATAAGTGAGCTATGCTAGCCCCACCTACTTGCCCAGCCACAGTTACTTTGCCGGCATCTCCGCCAAAATTGCGTATGAAAATTTTGATAAATTGCAAAGCCAAATGAATGTCCAAAACTCCAGCATTTCCCGGTATTTCAGCGGTTTTTGTAGATAAAAAACCAAAAGGACCTAGACGATATTGTGGTACGACCAAGACAATGTCCCTTTCAAGAAAATAATCGGCTGGAGCCTCCGAATTGCTACCCTCAAACAAATATTCGCCATGAATATAAACCAAAACCGGATACTTGCCTTTTATATTAGGCGTAGTTATCGTCATAGTTAAACAATCCTCAATATCCAAAATTTCATCTAGAGTTTGCAACGACTCAATTGAAACTATGGAAGGGCAACCAATTTTTTCAGTTGTAGCATCCTTAACATCTTTCCAGGGTTCAATTGGTCTGGGAGGCTAACCAGGTAAAAACAAATTATTTCCAAATCTTGACCTTTTATTTCCCGAAACGAACCTTAAACCGATGTTTGCTTGAAGGTGGTTCTGCGTACTTAACATCCACAAATTGTAAAACTTTTCTTTTCATCCAAGCGGTTTCTATAATTTTACCTTGTATTAAACCCAAATTTGGTAAATTTACGATGGCATCCTTTTTCTCAAGTAAAGCTAATGAAATATATAAATTTTGTAAAACCATCAGATATTTGAAGATCTGCAGCATATTTTATTTTTTTGATCTGCTGTTCTCCGCAATCATTGAAAGACTAAATTAATTTCTTTAAGACTATTTGAAGGAGTGAAGATTGCTAATTCCAGGGCAAATTTATTTTAATAGGTACAACTACAATAAGAAAAGATAATAAAAAATTATTTCGATTCAAAAGTTAATGGGTGATATCATGAAAAAATCTTAATTCTTCACGAACACAATAGAAACTCATTAATATTAATTAGGGGAATGCTTCAAATCTTAGCGGCTTATTAATTTCTTTTTATACCCACAGTTGCAGAGGGAAGTATATTCATTTTGTCAAAAGGTTTGTGACACCCACTGTGCCACTTTCGACACATTGTAAAGTGTATATACTCTGGATTAATGTTGTATTCTAAAACGATTTGAGCATACCCGCTTGTCCGTCTGTCCAGGCGTGTAATGTCTGTGATAAATATTCTCCTCGTCGCAAATATGAAGATCTTGGCTTCAAATTTGGCAAAACGTGGTTGAACGTGTTGCGTTTTAATTTGGCTTGGGGATATGATAAATCGGTCGCAGTACAACGAAAACAGAACATCTCGAGTTTAAAAAAGAAGAAGAAAAAAAATGGATTTTTCTACATTACTAATAATTCACAACAATAAAAAATATACCTAAGTTAATTTGTTTGTTAAATTGTTACTATGGTCCCATTTTCACCACAAAATATGAAAAATTAAATCACTATTAATGTGATGGTGTTAATTTGGTCAGCGTGAAATTTTCCTTTGCAATAACAAAAACACTGTATTATTATATATAAGATGAAATATTTCGTTAGCAACATTTGCGCAGCAAAATTATTAAGCACCAGCCCAAGGCATCTGATATAAATAAACGATATTGAAGACCGTAAAAGAGAGAGTAAAGAACTGAAATGAGAACATTTTATGTATATAAGATAAATAAATGTTTCTTCTTACATATATAAGGCTTTTGTGCTAGCGAAATGCTCCATCTTGTATATATATAGTTTTTGGTAAGTAGCATATATTTAAACGTATTGTGCGTATATTTACAATTTCATATCATGACATGAGTTATAAGTGGTAGGCGCGTTACCGATTTATTTCATAAGACTGATTTCCTAGAATATATTCTAGAATACTCTAATTCATCTTGGGAAAATATGCAATTGTGATATAGTGTACGTACATTAAGTTTGTGGGGACGTATACAACACTCAGAAGGACTTAAAATAGGCTCACCTGTTACTATATCGATCGATTCAAATTTATTTTCTAAATCGATTTAAACTGTCTATTTATTTTCGTGTTTAACTTATAGGTCGTTTATTTGTTATCGGTGAAATTTAGTAAACCGACGTGCTATGGCCTAAGAACAAACGCTATGGAAAATGGTTCGGATCAGTCAATGTTTTTGATCACTTTCCATAAATACTTTTTTTTGAAGTTATTATATGAAAATAAACAAGATGGTATCGATAACCGTATTGAGCGAAACGGTGTTATGTATTTAATGGTCGGTTGTGGTCTTGTAAACGTTTGATAGAACGTTACATCATATCAAGAAACTGTTAAGATTGCAAATAATCAGAATCAATGGTTGCTAACTAACGGTGCTGCTGCTGTTGTTGATGACAGAAACGCCAAAAGTCCCTTAGATTTGCTGACTCTATTCGATATAGACAAAATATGTAATGAAATGTGTATGCCTACGCGTATGTAGATATCGATGGTGCTTCGCTGTACGCCTGTAAACATGTTAAGGAAACCGTAGACAAGCAAATGGTTTATTTCGAAAGCAAACCACGCGACCTTACGGTTATGTACTTATTTAGTGCTTGCTTCTATGCATACGCCATATTCATTTCTCGAATCAAATATTGGGACTAATTAAGTTGGTTAAGAGCCATGTACAACTTTCGTCATTCGAACAATCATACAATCCAGAACAAAATTATGTAAACTTTTTGACGAAGTAAAACGAAGTGACATAATTTCACATCACTTATATAATTTCATTTTTTAGGAAAACTTTGAATTGTGAAATTGAGCTTTATGTTTTGATAAGTATCATTTTATCTTTATTGTGTATAATATATTAATACATTATCATATGAATTTACCTATAAAGAGTGTAAAATGTTTTAAAATGAATTGCAAATAAATTATAGTTTTGTCTTCTGTAAACGAAAGACAACTTTTTAATTTCCGCAAATTGGAATTATTCTATATATCTTTTATTCCAATACAATTAAATTTGAAAGTGCAGAAGATATGCCGATTTTCGCAACAATTGGGCGGTTTTTAGCGAAATATCGGCACCGTCGTCAAAATAAATTGCCTTGTATGTAGATTAACTCACCATTCCATTCTGGCTCTGATTATCTTTTTCGATTACGAAACATTTTCCATTGTGTGCGAATCTACGAATGTAATTGTGGATTCCATCCACGCATTCAAACACATCAGTTAATATTAGCAATGTTTCAATTGTCGTTGAACGTGTCACAAGAAGAAGAAAAACACAACAAGATGTTCCTTACCACCAGGAATATCAAATTTCCTATATATTCTGTCCTATAATTTCTGTTAGCAATAATACCTCACCATTCCGCGCAAAATTTTTTCCATTTCTTATAGCATTTCTAATATAGCAAAAGAAATTTTGCTCTGTGCAGCGCTTAAGAAATCGCTAGCCGTCGGCCATTAATAGCCCAGCAACTCCGAAGTAAGTAGGTCTTTCTTACGCCTTTTTCCTAAAACGTATTCAAAAGCCTCTTTTGATACGCGATATTTTTGCAGAAATGTAGAAGTATGTACCTTGTAATTTACATTATTGACAAATGTATAAAATGGTTTACTTGCATATTTTCGGGTAGCGTGAGAGGATTTCAGCGTCCCGCAAAGCCCTTCTATGTTTTACAAGGTTTCTTTTCCGCCAATCTTGATTTGCTTATATTGCCAAACATATACACATAGTATAAGGAAAGAAACCATTCTGCCTGATAAGTATATATTTCCAGGTTATTTAATGACATTTTATTTACCTTTTTTTGCTTTATTTATTAAAAATTGGCCTATTGGAGATAAGACTAATATATCCATTGGAGTGATGAGTTCTTTTTATTTGTTGCTTCTTTGCTCTTTAGCAATGGTGGCGAAGTATATGATGAAGTATGGAAACATTGATGATACACATTTTATTACAAGCTTTTACATGCAAGAGTATTAATTAGACTTTTGGCGCAAAAAGCAAAAAAAATAAATAAAAAATTAATTAACTTACCTTTCACAGACGACAATTGATTATCGCCAAGGGGCTAATCAGGTACCATCGTTGCCAGCTTTCCAACATTGCCCCTCTAATTTTTCTGCTACAATGCGTTAGTAACTGAGAGAAACGTAAAAAATGAGAGCCAAGATGACGTTTGTTGGTCTTGTATAAACAAACTACATATGGTAAACATTGACAAGCATCCAAAATGAGGTGAATAGAAAACTATATAGAATTTGACAATTGATAAAAGTAATAGAGCTAAATTCAGTGTTTACATTTTTAGGTTTTTTATTGTAAAAAAGCGTTATTATTATTTTGTAGTGTAATCGTATACGATCATACGCATCAACTTTGAAGTGCGACAGAATTATGCTGAATTTGCATCATTCTGTACCAAAAAGAAAAACAAAAATTTTGGCGCACTTCAACTGGCTCGGTATTGCATTACGAAATGCGGTGCGATGCCAGGCGCCCCAATTAATTTATGATTACGTTAGCATTAAGTCACCTATTAGAATTAAGTATAAATAGTTCGCCTCTTTAATAAAGAACTCAATTGCTATCAAACAATTCAACTTAGCGTTTAATTCGCTGGAAATTACAAGGCGTTCAATCCGCCTAAACCACAAAGATTAGGGACCGTCTCATGCCGAGCTATATTGGCAATTTGTGAGACGGAAAGACTTGGCGCACTGAAGCCGAGCAGAATAGGGATACACCCATCCTACCACAACTCTCTGTTGCAAATAAACATTATTAATATTACAATATATTCTTTTTACAGATTTTCCATAAAAATGAATGTTAATATATTGTTAGTGATTAATTCATATAAATAATGACGTCTACATCATTGCATTAAATTTCCTTTTCCATTCTCGTATGCCAAATCTTTTTTTTTTTATTCTCATATATGAGCAAATAAAAAGAAGATTCAGCATATAAAAAGGTACATTTCGTCTTTATTTAAGTTTTATGTAAATTATTGGGGAGTTGTAAGTTTACAAATTATTTGTATTTTTAACAATGTTATCTCCATAAGTTGCGTGACAGGAATCCTCTAACTTCTTCACCCAACTGCCTCAATTGTAGTGCCTCTACAGAAATATCAACACCTTTATTTTCATAGGCTGCTTGCAGTTTTGGACAATTTAACTGATTTCCTCTCATTTTTTAGTGGTAAACGTTTTTGCGATACTGCACAACATTTGCGATTCTTCCCAGATTCATTGGACTGCAGCACCTCTTTTGCTCTTCCTGTAGAATACGCAAGGGACCTATATATAAACACTGTAGTTAGATTTTCGCAATACTAAATACTTTTATATACGTCAATGCATTTTCCCACAACGTTCTTCGCCTTGCAATGGATGTCGTTGTATTTTTTTTAGAGGTTCCGCCGAACTTCAGAAAGGTATTGTTAGTCAAGGCTCTAGGGAGCATTCACAAAAAAGAAAACAGGACGTAGCTTTTTGGAGCTTTCCAATGGTTTTCTATGTAAGCTCTTTCACCAGAGTGCGTCCATATATGCGCTAATTTTTATTTCGTGGTCACAAATCTAGCAGATAATGTTTATATTTATGTAAACAAAAAGCAAAAGGTAATACACAAATATTCAGATTACTTACTACATTCCTTTCCGATTTACGAAAATTATTTCGTTTTCCGCTGACTTTAAAAAGCATATATGCGTTCCTTCAATACATCCAGTTAGTGTAATAAATAGTAAATATATTATAAGGATCGTTCATTGTAACACAAAAAGTTTAATTATTTACAGGCTGCAATATCAAAATTTCTGGTAAAAGTATACTTTCGTATCCACGTTTACGATCCCTTGGATCCATTCGCAAAATTTAGTGTCCAACTCTTGTAACACCTCTGATGCAAGTCTATAACGTGTTTTGTGCAACATTTACGGTATGGTCGTTGCAAGCCAGCCATTGGTAATCTCCTGAAGCCAACAATTCTAAAGTCATGGCTAAGCGCAATACCGCCGATTTATATGCACTCCTATACAAATTCTTCTCAAGACGTAGCGAAACGCCGCTTTGAAAACTCATTTGCAAATAGTAGAAACAATTTACTTACTCGTTTTAAGGGAGAAGTATCCCGCAAACCTTTTCTCTCACGGTGGCCCTTTCTTCTGCGTCGCGGTTTTCGTTGTTCTCCTCTTCCCTGAACGAGCATTAAAGGAAGTTACGACAAATTTTGCTGGAGATGTACACATTCGTCAACATTGTCTAATTTTATTATTTTTAAGTTCGATATTTTAAAAAAAATTGCACTTACTTTCATCAAATTTTTTTTATTTTTTCTTTATAATTCACAAATTGTAACAAAATGTAATTTCGGACACACTTTATTTTTGTTAAATTTTTTTAAATTTATGGATTAATAATTCACTTTCTAACAGCTGTGCACATTTTTCTTGTGCAGCAGTTTTTTTGCAAACTTTAAAAAAGAGATTTGTGATAGCTCTGCTTGCTTTAAACTCAATGCAAGTGCACATTTGGCGACAATCGCCAGAAAATTTGCCAACGTGATTAGATTCTCTTGGCGATTGTCGCCTGCTTATGTGATTACCCCTAGCTGTAAACAACTAATACTAACACAATACTAATACAAAGCTTGAGTGACTTGGCTTAAGCTAGTTCTGACAATTCTGAAACGGGGTTTCTCGTATCTCTTGTGCATACATATAATTGAAGAGGTCAAAACTCAAAAATAAAACCTCGTTAAGACCTTACATAATTACTGCCAATAATTAAAAGTGGCTGGTTTACTGCTTACAATATTGAATATATTCACGTATTGAAATACTATTTCTATAGTATCGTTTTCTAAGTTGATATCAACTGACTCCCTTAAAATTTAGAAAAGATTTTCATTCGCTGCATAGTAAACGAACTACTTTCGATACTTTTGGTGGGTGAATAACAATAGTGGATTTTTTGTTGCACTTGTTCGCAGTACAAAAGCAATTCTGTACAGAATTAATTTTGGTTTATACACAGTTGCTGGAATTTGGGACGGTAATTGTGTATCTAAAAATTGGCGTATGCTTTCGTTTTTTAGCTGGTTTTGTTTGACGTATGTCAGTTCCGTTTTCGGTTTTAAAAGTCTCAAACCACAATGGGCAGCCGCACTACCATATCGTTTTACAAAAAAAAAAACATATGATATGAAAGCAAACAAGCTTGCTTATTGATAAGCGATAAAGAAGATTGATTAGATATATATAGATATGTATATTAGATATATTTTTGTGTATTAATTGATCCATAATTTGGAAATAAGCATTTAACATTCTCTAATAAAACAATTTGGTGAATGTATTTAACTTTGCAATAAATTATCTTTATTGCTTGTTTTTCATTTCTTGCAAATAATGTGTGATATAAACTAAAATCGCAAATCACATAACCTAAAGGAAATGTACATTAATGTAAGATAAACATAAATTAAGTAAATAGTTTCGAAATGTAAAATAAATTGCCCTTATTTCTTCTGCATGTTGTTTTCTATTTGTTTTATTTGTATGTATGCGTAGAGAACGATTTGATTTGTCAATTCCCATAAAGCTTTGTAAAAAATCGGCGAAGTTTAAGTCCTATCCTCCACCTCAAAAATAGGAGTAACGCCTCATTGAGGGCCGACATAATGCTCTTGCGTTTTTTCCTATGCAGTAGCTATGCATAAAAAGCGTTCAGTTGTGTGGTACAGTGTGCTTTTGAGCACGAAGAGAAGATAATGAGCCTAGCAAAAAGTAACCGTAAAAACAAAAGCATGGGATATTGAAAGCAAGCACAAATGTGGTTGTCAATAATGAAAAATAAGTAATGTAATTAGTAAAGTCTTTGAAAGGACTACAATTGTGTTTCAGTATACTATCCACTCGATAAAATTGTTGCAGAGAAATAACGTTGCCGACTAGAATTCTGTCGATATTTTTTCAAGGAAAAATTTTTAAATTTTATTGCCTATGTAACTTAAAAGCTATATGTTGAACAGATTAATTGAATGGTACAGTGACACATATGAATAAAATAAAATGCATATGTCAGTTTCAAATGCAATATACTATACTCCTATGGAAGTGCAGCTGGTATAGCAGTTGCGATCGAGGACTAGGTGTCACAAGGTTCACTTTTAGATGGTAACGGTTTCGATTCCTCGTGGAGTTGCTTTTGCTTGCAAAACATATTTTCTTCTTTTGGTTAAATTTAATCAGCAATGTAAGGGGGACAGATAAACTCAAATTTAACTAGCAAACACTGGTATATACCAACTTCCTCAATGGAGTTTTGTGGATGCCCTAACAGAGCTCTGTTAAGTAGTTAGGATCAGGGTATAGTAGGATTTGAAAGCTCCGAACGAATTCAAATTTTTCTTTTCAGAACTATTTTTAACGATTTTTTGAAAATTTGTATGTCGGCACAAATCGGTTATGAAAAAATAGGTAAATTTGATACTCTAACTCGCCGAAACTGAGAAATACCGCCCATATTCACCTCCATTACCTGAGTTTATACATAATATAAAAATAACCTTCGAATGAGCTATAGAAGTTCAAATTTTTCTTAATTTCAATATTTAACATAACAATACGTAATAAATTAACTTAAAAGTAATAAATTAAAACTTAAGTTAATACATAAACTTAAATTAATAAATTAAAAACTTAAGTTGATTTATTCATTTTGAATCAATAGATTATTTCATTTAATAAATTACATTAATAAATGAACTGAACTTATAGGTTAAGTTGAGGAGAGTTCAGCATTGATTGCGTTTCGACTTCTTTCTTTTTGCAATCGCTCTTTACCGTCATAAATAAATAGATATAGAGTTTTAAAAAATTAAAAAAATATATTTAGGAGTGTGCAAGTGCGATTTGTATTATTAGCTATTAGTTGCGCCGAAAAAACTAAATTTCAAAGTTAACAACACAATTTCTTTGCGAAGTTATATAAACATAGACACAACATACATAACGTGGGAGGAAAATCGAACCGAAACAGTCGAAAAGGCAGACATGATCGATGCCAATATAAACGCTGCAGGCAAATCAAACACAGAGAAAATTCGGATATGTAATATCAGGAAAGCACCAAAAAAGCGCTAATTAAGGTTACAACATCGCAAGCCTCACGCTCGTTGAAGGATGGATTTGATACCGGATAAAGAAAAAAGATAAAGAAATTTGTTTCCGATGTCTAGAGGCAGCCCATTTGGGTAGAGATTGTCGCGGAAAGGATCACAGTTCACTGTGCAGATAAAGCGGAAAAAATAGACCTAAAGCCGCAGAATGGAAGAACGAGAGGGGGTGCATTATTTGTGCGGAGAAAGATTCGACGAATATAAACCACTTTATGGTAAGCACAGGCGTTGAAAGTTTCGCTAGAAACTTAACTGTTTTGGAAGAGCACGTAAAGAACATCTGCTCACTAGTAATAATAGCAAGGGATTTTCATAGCAAATCACTAAACTGACACTCGAAAAAGTCAATTAGAAGAGGTACTGCAGTCTGTGAAATATTAGCGTCATTAGATCTGGTTGTACTAAACCCTGGCTCCGTCCCTATTTTCCAAAGCGGAACAAAGAGCACAATAATAGACATAACTATAGCGTCGTTAATACTGGCTGATCGATGTACGCGTTGGACAGTGACAAACACCGAAATCTTAAGTGATCACTAGTACAACTATTTCGATATAGACAACGAGGCAGTACAACTAACATATAACAAGTTAACAAATTAGAACGTGCGCAGACTGAACCAGAAGGCAAGCGCAGCAGCTTTGTTGGCTAAAAAAGGCAAACCAAAGTACAATGGTTTGCGCCAGAAGAAAAATCTGAATGCTGTAGTGGCTTACGTCCAGCACAGTTTGCCACACATATGTGAGAAGTAAGCCAACTGAGCTCGGAGTATCTAAAAGTCAGAAGATAAGTGGCAAGGTTAAGAGGAAACGCAAATCTGAGAGGTCTGAGACTGAGATGGTAAAAAGAATTTTCCGAAGACATAAGCAACGATCCGTGAGGCTCGCTGAACAAAGTAATAACCAAAAAGCTTGGGCGCTGGAAGTGTATACCAAGAATTATAAATACTGCCTGGACGCAAACAATAGTAGAAGAGCTGTTCTCAGCAACCACTCATTTACCCAGGGCTGCAATAAAGTTAACAGGAGACTTCTCAGGGGATATGCTTACAGCGGAAGAAATTCACACAATATGTTGAACGTTGAAAAATAAGAAAGCATCAGGGTCTGACGAGCTCCATCCATTTCGTGGAATTTCGTGTGTGACGTGCTGCCCAATATGGAGCTTCCACGAGCAGCGAAATTGATAGGTTATGCGGATGATATCGTTATGATTGTACAGCAAGCATCGACTCCGCTGACAGGGATTGCAGTTAACGGCAGCTTCAGCCTAAGTACGTGGCTACAGATGAACAAAATGAACCTTTTCGTGCGAAAAACTGAAGCCATGCTGGCGACGGGTTTTTCAAGTGCACAATTAGACACTCCTTTCAATTTAGTTCTAAATTCAGATGACTGGAAGTGCAGTTAGATACGAAACTAACGTTGGCGGAAAACGGTTTCGGATAACGAATTGTTAACCGCAACCACTATCCGCAAAATTATGCCAGACGTTAAAAGAGTCAAACACGCGAAGCGAAAATTTATATGCAGCGTAGCCCACGCAGAAATAATGTCTGCCGCAACCATTTAGACAGATAAATTATTGTAAAGTATACAACGTAAGTCAACGGCAGCGACAACGCTCTTGGCAAAAATATTACTTATTGAGATATTATCGAAGGAGCAGTTATGTATCGATAGCGGCAAAACCGAAAGCTACTGGCGAAGGAGATTGCAACGGTGTCTGCATACGTGAGACTGCCATCTGGCAGAATATGTTAACAGAATGGCAGCAGCGATGGCAAAACGACTCGAAACTAAGGCGGACCTACACCCTCCCAAACGCAGAACAATGAGGAAACACGGAAAAGTTTAAACTTATTAGCAGTTAACGCAAACGACGATGTGCCGCATACTGTTTTTTGTCTGTCCGGCTTTGGCATGTTTGGCTTTTCACATCTCTGGAATTAGACATTAACCGAGGTAAGCTGATAGTAGTTGTATTAATGGACCATACCACCATACGAAGACAACATCCGAATCCTTAATCTCACGAGAGGATGGGGGAGGTAGAATGATATAGTGAGGATCAGGAATCCACAAGACTCCATCGCGAGGTAATGTGGGAGCGGTTTGAATAGCGGGTGAATAGCTTTGACGTCAGTGTAGGGCTATTAGTTGGCAGTTAGCTGTCATTACGTCCGAAAAAAAAGAGGAGAAAAAACACACATAATACATCTGCCTACATAAATACATACATAAATTCACAAATGCGTACATATATGTAAACAACCAAACAAACATCCGAACTTCTCTGTATATATACAAACATATGTATCTATAACGTATATAAGGACCAATATACAATCATACCTACATACGGACAAAAGTACATACCTACATACATACATGCATGCGTACGTATAAATAAACCAACAGACAAATAGTATGCGAGCAAACTACAGAGCAATGCACAATTATATCAAAATGCATACATATATATATACATATACATAAACAAACAAGCAAACAAACCAATATATAAACAAATTAACATACAAACGTAACTACACACATGTTAACAAATATACACGCATATCTCCCTATACACACGTATACGTACTATACACAATTATATCATAATGCATACAAATATATGTACATACACATAAAGAAACAAACAAATAAACCAACATATAAACAACTAACATACAAACGTAACTATATATATATAAACATATACACACGCATATCTCCCTATACACACATATACGTACTATATACGCTTATAATATATTATATGCGTATAAGCACCCAAACAATAACAAGCAAAATGACAAATAATGCGATCGGCAACCTTTACATTGAAAACTCAAAAATGCAATAATGTAGGAGAAGAAGAATACCACAATAAAGAGAAGCAAGAAAAGGAACATGCGTTTACTACACTGTGGCTGAGGTCAGAAACATACATAAGACAATTAGTACGAATGTCAGGCAAGCTATGGCCTTGTAACAGCAATTGGTGGAAAAAAGAGAAGTCATAGGTTTAAACATTATGATGGCAGCGGCCTAGAAAATTCCGCTGGTAACCAAAAGTGTTCAAACGTAACATTCTGCGACAGTGTTGGAAGGAAAGGATTTATTATTTTTCAGTTTCCGTCGTACAAAACCAGAAATAAGACAAAACTTCTTAAAATATAAACAATTACAATGGAATATGCTATTGGTCAAAATGAAGGCCAAACGCTGCACAATTTCAAGCTACAGGTTGTGAGATGTATTATTCTGGTAATAAGATGAATCAACATAGATTTTAGATTAGATGGTATTATTATATGTAAGAAATGCACAAATTTTATTGAACAGTTCGTTCCCTGCTCCGATAAACTCCTCTCACTTAAAATTAATGCAAAACCTATAAAAATCCATATTATTTAAGCATGTGGCACTTACCGTGGATAGTGATGTAGAGGAAAATGAAGCATTATTATATTCAGAGCTTACAGAAATACTAAAGCTAGTGAAGAGACATGATCTGAACTTAATAATACGAGATTTCAATGCTAAAGTTGGAAATTAACCTGTACCTGAAATTGTTGGCAATTTTGGATTAGGATTAAGAGATGAGCACGGTGATCGTTTAATCGAATTCTGCTTAGGACATGGTTTTAAAATTTTTAATATCGTCTTTCAACTCCCTCCTCGTCGGTTATATACATAGAAATTTCCGAAGGAAACCTGTTAAAGTCTTATCCGAAATCAAATAGATTACATTCTGATAAATAGAAGATTGGGAATACCTGTCAAAAAAGCCAGTACCTTCTCAGGGGCCAATGTACCTTCAGATCATAATCTTCTTGCGGTAACGATTAAATTAAAAGTGGCATCAGCTAAAAAACCCACTTCGTCGAGACAAATTAATGTCGAAAAATGCGAAGAATATGAAACCAAAAATAGTCTAGCATCTGAAATGAAAGATAGGCTACTTTCAAGCAATTACGGGAAATACTGGAACTTGTGAATGAAAGAAGTAAACATCGCAATGTTAACGAAATACCGTCTAACAAAACAAATAATACGAGTAAAATTGCGAGAAGCAAAGCGGGCATAGACAGAAAACCAGTGTTGGAAAATAGAAAGGCTTCAATCATTACACGACAACGTCAACTTAGACGAAAGACTAAAGGAAACTTGTGGTCTGCAAAAAAAAGAAACAACGCCAGCTGTTCTGATGAATAATCGTAATGAAAGAGTCAGCGAGATAGAAGAAACAAGAGAGATTTGGGAAGATTATATTCGTCAATTATTTGCAGACGATATGACATCTGTAGACTTTCCTAACGATGATCAACAACTTACGCGGACACCCATTACGAAAGATGAAATAGGAAAAGCTTTAAAAAATAGAAAAAAAAAAGAAAAACAAGGCTGTGGGTAACGATACAGAAATGCTGGCAGCAATTATAAGTGATAATAATCAATATATCCCACAAAAACTATTTAATGAGTTCTACGACACAGGACTTTATAACTCGTTAAAATCATCATTCATCACAATTCCAAAGAAAACCAATGCCCGGAGATATCACGATTACAGAATGATGTCCCCAATGAATCATGTTCTGAAAATATTTCTAAGAGTAGTTCCGAAAAGGCTTTATGCTAGATGTGAGTTAGCGATTGGCCATACTCAGTTTGATTTCCGGAAAGGCATGGGCACCAGAGAAGTTTTATACTGAATTCAGATTCTGGTCCGAAAGTGTAGAGATGTACATAAAGGCGTTTTTCTTTGTTTCGTGGGTTACGAAAAAGCGTTTCAAAAAGTACAGCATGATAAATTAATAGATATCCTGAAAGTTTTTAGTATTGATTGAAAGGATATACGCTGCATAAAAAACTTCTATTGGAGACAAACCGTAGAGGTCCGTGGTAATATTGGCAGGATGAATTATATTCCTACAAACAGGGGGGTGTGCCAAGGATACATTTTGTTTCCTCCTCTTTTCAACGTCTACTTTGAGTTAATCTTTCAAGAAGGTATTGAAATGAGTGATATGCGAATGATGCAACTATTCTAGCAGATAATATGCAGGATTTGTAGACGATGGTTCAAGCTGTACACGATCAAAGTAACACTTTTGGAAAGGGTTTCCAATTTTGTACACCGTGGATCCATCTTACACGAAGACTGGGATAGTGACGTAAATATAAAAAGAAGAATAGAAATAGCTAGATTTGAAATATCAAAAAATTCTAGGTAGGCAGGAAATAACCTTATTTCTTCACTTTCGTTTCAAGAAATTCTTCGTATGGGCGGTGCTCTTGTATGGTCTAAAGTCATGGTCATTAAAAATAAGTATAATGAACAAATTAGAAGCTTTTGGGATACGGTGCTACCGTAGAATTCTGAAAACATCATGGGCAGCTCGCATCTCCAATGTTCAAGTTCTGAGAAGAATTCTAAAAACGAAAAACCGTATAGTTTGGACAGTTAATACGTGGAGAAAAATATGCGCTTTTGCACTTAATAGTGGAAGGCCCTATCGAAGGGCAAAAAACAAATGTCGTGGCTGGGTAATATTCAAAACTGTACAGAGCTGAGAACCATCAGCGAAATTATACACACAGGTAGGAGCAGAGAGGACTTTTGGGCTTCAGGTATTAGTATAACTAAGGCAATAATATTATGTAAAAAGGTCTCCATTGGAAGTAGTGGTCAGTAATGGAAACCAGCATGAAACCTGTATGAATCAGAAGGGATATTATCTGGTGAATACATTTGAGCGTTAGCGAATTTCGGTGCAAAGTTTGAGTTCCCACGGCCAGTCTTGCCATGTGGAGCCGAATGTCATCAGGCTGAAAAATCATGATATTATGGGGTATCGTCCCCTAGTGGCATTTTCTTTTGATCTGAGCAACTCATAATACATCAGGCTCAGGTGAGCCCATCAAATGAAAATACAGATACTAAAGGTTCGCCCAGACTGCATTAAGATAACTAGAGATTTAGATATCGTAACACATTCATCATCCGTCACGATTCAGCAACCCTATTTTTCGAACGAAGCAGGAAAAGTAAGCTCAAAAAACTTTAGCATGATAAGTTTTATTTGCAATGGTTGTTCTTAGTTGGGGTATTAAATAGGGCTGCCCAGAAGTCCGTTTCCAAAACGCGAACCTTCGTTTAGTGCTCGAATTTCTTTATTCGTTTTATACAGAAAAATTGCGTATAACGGCAGGATTGCATAATTATTTTTATGCACAAAGAAAAACAACCCAACAAATGTACCGTTTGGACTCGCTAGTTATTGTTAAGTGTTTTGTTACCCATGGTTTGTCTTCTTTCTCATATCTATTTGTTAATGGTGATTTCTCTTATTATCCACGGTTTGAAGCATGACTATAACCCGCAGTTATACATCTATCTGTCCATGTAGTCGTTCAGGGATAGCGCCTAAGTTAGATTGGTGACCTCCTATCCGCAAAATTCAATAGTCGGGAATGGAGCCTCAGCTAAGATTGCTATACCTGTATCCATAAAGCTTATTAGTCGGGGATGGACTCTATACTGAGGTTGCTGATTCAGGCACACCGCTTAAGCTAGGACTACTGGTGTTCCAAACCTAATTAACCTGCAATGATATCGTTTAATTTAGGTCCAAGCCATGTTCATATTATATCATTTATCTCTTTCGGTGGCATAACAATAGTGGCAATAGATGATTGAGCTGGTACCTTCATAATGATTGCCGCAATCGCTTTCCCATTATACTAAATCTGAGCATTGCTTATGTATCTTTGCAAGCTTTGGCGAACTAAGGGTATTAATTAGACAATTGGCGCAAAAAGCAAAAAAAAGAAATAATTTACTTACCTTTCACAAATTTAAAATTTTTGTTTTGGTTGAGCTGTTTGTAAGTAAATAATTTCGAATTTATTTTATTTTTTAATTTGCATCTATTCTCTTTCATATATGCTGTTCTAAACAAACAATATTAAGGCAGAACAAGCAATACTAATGCAAGGTGTGATCAATTTTGCCTACGCCTATGTTGATAATTCTGAGACAGCGTTCCTCGCACCTATTGTGCATACATAGAGCTAAGAAAGTTGAAGCTCAAAAATGAAACCTAGTCAACTCCATATATACTCAGTGCCCTGCGTGGGTATTATCTACGTAAACAATTTCATTTATAAATTTTACCTTAAATCCACTGTGCGCATGAATGTAAATTTTATCACTAAGTCCGAATAATCCTGCATGTATAGGTGTATATGTATCGCGTATATATAACATTTATACATGAGATCTTAGCAACAAGAGTTCTTAGAGAGTATGCCTACTATAAAGAATTCATAAGTAGAGTGAACTAGTAGAAAGAGCAGATGTGCCTGCAAGAATGCATGTGTGAATTATTTTACAGAAGTATGTATTTTTTTGTTATAAGTACAATATTGTATTGGTATGAAGATTAGAACTATATATACATTCATCGTTGTACAGAGGATTGACCCTATGTATATGAGAAATGATAGGATTATGATGCAAAATTAGTAACTGAGCTTCCTTGCGTCAATAATGCTTGGCGTCAGTATTACTTTTACCTAAAGAAAACTCATAGTTTCATAAATAGTCAAAGGCGAAAATAACAATTATCGCTTTGCCAGACTTCTTCTTCTTTTTATGTATGCATAAACGGCAAAATGCGTATTTAAAAGTTCGATAGCCCAAGTTGACATCGCCGAACAGAGATGTAATAGTTCGACAACTTTCATACCTGGTTGAAGGATATGATTAAGATGAGTGTATTCAAATTTAGAAAAACAATTCGTTAAAAATTTTCGATATATTCGTGCGAGATAAACTTTCTAAAAATTTCAGTACATTGCTTTACTTTTTGGTTAATTGATCATATATTTCCATGTGTATCTTATAGTCTACGTCTTCGTTGATCAAGCGTTTAGAAAGAAAACATTTAACATATTGAATCCAAGCGATCTTAATGCGTTGTACGTCTACGGTTTAGCAAAGCTCGCTATCGCTTTATTTATTGCAGAAAGCTGTATATTAGCAGCTTTGTCTTAGCTCATTACATTGACTATGCTTTTGGAATGTAGCCTAATGCTGTTACGAGCATATCGACGTTACGTTTATGCGTTAACTAAAGTCTAAAACTTCATGCCGATAGCAGGATCTATTTTAGGCTTCGTAAGCGATCTAAATGTGTCTGCAAATTGCATTTTTAGTCAAATGTCGTGTTGTACATTTCAATGAAAATAATACATTAATTAATAAGAAACAATTGCTGGAACATAAGAAATTTGTTAAAAGTAGGTAAAGGCTTGACAAGCGTTATTTATTTGAAAAAGAATAATTTTATTTCTAACATTTTTAAACGCACACATTAAACTATAAATAGATGGTTACAGCAACGTGTTCTGGTTTGTATGCCGTTCGGTCGATTTGCTTTAATTTACTGATTTATAAACTCAGAAGTTTATTAACGATGCGTTCAATGATTACCATAACCATTACTAAAATTGGGTGACATACGGCTTTGAACGTACGTAGAGTTTTGAGGGTAATTATTTGTTCTCATTTTATTTCCGGCATGAGTTTCATAACTTTGGTCCTGCAAGACATGTTCATGTGCCTTGTAATGACTTAACAGTGACTGCGAGCGGTGGTTATAGAGATAATTCGGATATAGGGGATAATTGGGATGCTGTGAATAATTAGGATAGTTGAGCTTTTTAGTAGTTGTAGTGGCACTAGTTGTTGTGGTTGTTGTGTTAGTGAAATATTCCGGATACAAATTTGGTACGGGTATGCCCTCTGCAAAATGATAGTCAAGTTCCAGTCCGATTTCTTTAGAGTTGGTGAAACGCAAGAACGGGCCATATTCCGTAGAAATATTAGGCCATACTCCCTCATTAAAATTGGGTATATTGTGATAAGCGAAATTAACCCACATCGTAACCATAGTGCGGGCCATAGTCCTGTCTTTTTCATTAAGTTGACTAACCTCAATAGGATAAGGAAATAGGAAAATGTTATCATCGCTAAGAGTGGCGTCTACTTCAAAAGGTAAAGGATTTCGCAGATGACCAAAACGATGATATTCACCACGATAGTCAAAACAATACATATATATTGGATAGTTTTTTGTGATATCGCGTATGCTGTCAATAACAGGGCCACGATATAAAACCAAGTTTACTAGCTGGTAATGTAAGAAATATGTGTTCAAAAGTTGCTCTTTAGAAGCTCTTTAAGATTTCAGTTCACCTCTAGTAATTTATGAGCTACACTGCTCAATGTGGGATTGCGCATATCTTCTGAAGTAAAAATGTGCTCCAGTGCCCAATACCTCCAAATCCGATAATGACGGGTTTGTGTAATATGTTTCAGAACCGCAGTAGTGTAATCCGAAATGTTTGCTGAATGTACAACAGATAGTTGATTGTAAAATCCTAAATGAATCCTTTTAACAAATATTCTTTGATAAAAATTTGCAATAATTTTCACACTCACGAGACATTATAAAAGCACCTGCATCTTTAGTAACACCAATTAATGTAGGATATGCATTGTTGCTTACCAGTGTCGCAGGATGTTGTGGTAGATAACCTAAGTGATCACCGATTACAAGCTTGAAGGCACTATTGAAGGCTAAGCCTCGAGGTTCATTAATCTCCTAAATGTAGATAAAGTTATCATAATACAGTAACTTTTTTCACATCTTGTTTTTGTGTTAAAGAAACCTACAAAGAATGTTTTAAATACTTTGAGCAAATCGGTAGTGCTCATATGTTCGAAACAACTGACAAAGCTTTCTATGGTATGTAAAGTTGAGCAGCGTGCATAATGAGCAAAATTTCGCAAAGTGTTTAACGGTTGTTCATCCAAAAAATAAGGATTCAGAGCAGTGCCAGATTGCAATATTAATTTATGGAATAAGCCTTGAGCCTAGAGGAGACGTAAATTCCACAATTAAAATTTTTTGGCATATACTTACATACATATATGAGCAAGTGTAGCTATCACCTTGCCGCTAATACTGAGAGCGTGTATTAAAGTAGCTCCACCAGCTTGGCCCATTAGAGTCACTGAATCGGGATTACCGTTGAAAGGTCTAATATACTCTTGTATCCATTCTAAAGCCATTTGTATGTCGGCCAAAGCAACGTTGCCGGGCATCGCTTCCGTCAGTGTAGTTAAATAACCGAAGGGTGCTAAACGATAGTTAATTGTAACTAATACAATATCATGTTCCAAAAAGTAATCAGGTTGTCCTTCGGCCGCGCTTCCGTCAAATAACATTTCTCCATGTACGAATACCAAGACCGGATATGAACCCTTTTGCTAAATAAAGACAAGATTATCCAGAGGTTTCGTGTTCTTTAGTTTACGAGTACCTACCGAAGGAGAGTAAATATTCAATGTTAGGCAATCATCGATTTTTTCACCTCGTTTCTCTCGATCATTAATGATTGCGATTTCAGGAAATTGTGGACAAGCGGGAGGTTCCTCTCTGGCGTTAATTATATTTAGAAGGTTTTCTGGGGGCGATGCTTTCTGCGATGATATTTGCACTTACAACAAAAGTGGTTGGAAAATCCCTGTAAAAAACTTACTTGAAATCTTCCTAATTTTGAGTTCACCGAGCCATATCGTAGGCCAAAATATGCATTAATAGGTCGGCCTTTAATCATTTTATATGCATAAATACCGCGAACCTCACTTAAACGTGGCACGGCTATTATAGCAGAGTTTTGGAATTCTGCTTGGGATTGAGGTAGCAGCGGTTGGTATATTGGGGGCATATTTTCTGGTGAGAAATAATTTTCCTGGGGCGTATAATAATTATCTTGTTCAGAATTATTTTGCTCAAAATTCTCAAAGTTTCTGTCCTTCACATCAGAATGATTATTATCGGATATGTAGCGATTTTCTTCAATTGAATGCTCGTGGCTATCACTCTGGCTATCAAGCTCATTTTGACTTTCATATTGGTGTTCTTCTTCTGGTTCATAATTTTTTTCTATGGATTCATTATAATTATATTGTGGCAGAACTACGCCACTATGGATTTCATATATATTCTCTTGAGGTTTGGAGTTATCTTCTGATTTTAGCTGTATTTCAAAATTTGGACGCGGTTCGAACTGGCTCTCAGGCTGAGTTTTATAGGTTCTTTCTGAGTTATATTGTTCTAAAGGATCATATTCAACATGATTCATAACGTTAAAGTTTCCATTTGAATAATCATCGTATACATCGTCGTCATATAGACTGTGTCCTAAAGCAAACCCTTTTAATAAAGTTAGCAATAATATGCAGAATACGAAGCATTGCAAACTTCTTTGCCCGAATAACATGTTGCCGTCAGCCCTGAATAAATCAAACTGTTTTTGATAAAGTTATGAAAATGTCTAGCTAATCTGCAACTGGAAATATACTTATTTTATTTTTTTTTTATTCAAGTTAATCGAAACTTGAAGCCTTTATTCGTCATTGAAGCGGCCCTTATGAGGTTATCGCTTGAATTTTTAATGAGTAAATGAAAGCATTAAACTCAAGTTTCTTTTGAACCAAAATGAGTTAAATATTTATCAAATTTTTTTTTTTTTTTTTTGAATTATTTCTATACATACACATATTAAAGTATGTCTGAAAGTTTAAAGCGAGATAACAATTTCATGCATATCGGGGATTCTCAATCACTGTGTTAATGGGAGCTGCTTAACTAGAAAGGAAAATGAATACTATCGAGGCACACATGCATTGGAGGCTTATAATTCACAAAACATTTAGATTATGATATTCGAATATAATAAAATTATAGCAAATATTAAAAAAAATTATAAACTTAGTGCATTAAGATAGATATGGAAAAATCTTTACATTTTATTTGTCCTTCGCTGTGTAAGATACTTTCTCTTTCGCACATAAGACCCCATAAAATATATGGAGTTTACATATATAATCTTTAGTTGTGTATGGTAGATATTAATTTGATTTATTTATATACAGATGTCTCTTGGGGTTTAACGTCTGCGCCTGGCTTGTTGCCTTAATCAGACGGTTTGCCTACAACCATAGGCACTCATTTGAGTCGAGTGACCACCCCCCGGGGGGAAAGACAATCCCCTAATAAGGGGGCCTTTCTTACCCCAAAGTGCGCAGATGGTTCACCGGATATGGCCGAATGAACCGCCACTCTGGTCAGTAGTGAGGCCTAGTTGCACTCAAATTTTTCCATTTTGGCTAGGAACTTGCCAACCACAACCACCACGAGTACTCCCCGAAGGGCCGCACCCAAGCAGTCAGGACTCACAAATTGATCAACGATATGCGTTCAAAAAGGGTAAAAATTGCGCTCGCTTCCGCCATAAGGCTTCCACGACGCCGTTGATCAATTACCACCATTACCCGCAGGCATCCGTGACATATGTTCAAAAGTAAAATAAGGCAAAAGGGGAAAAGCCTTTCCGTCAAATCCCTTTTTAATTTTTGCATGTATTAATTAATTCTCGAGAGGGTTTTTTATTAATCGGCCAAAGGGAAGGCCGTCCGTCAATTCCTTTTTGTATTATTATTTTTCTTGAGAAAAAATTATTTTATTTCGTTACGACTTTATGAACAAAGCCCATCATACACCCGCAGGCATACGTGGCTTTGTGAGGCGAGCCTCCTGACCCCCGTGGCTCCCAGTTTATTTTTCAAAGCCTTAGGCATACTTTGGCGGTTGTTGCTTCGGATTCACCATATTACCCTTGTTGCCAACACCAGTGAACTACTTTTCTTCGAGATATATAGGTCTCGGGTATTGCACTGACATGGCAGGGGCGATCTATCATGCACTCGCTAGAATACTACCTTCAACGTACTTAAAAACCATTCATTCATATATTTCCTCGGTAGTAACCAGCTATTGAGTGAAGAGCTCATCTTCCAGCCAACCCTTCGACCATCTCTTAGAAACTCGTCGCCGAGTTAGCAGCCCAAAACCTTAAACTCTTCTTAGTCGGCCGAAGCCGTTGCCCGGGGATCACCACTGGGAGGTGAGAGTTTCGGCACATCTATGCCACCCATTAAAGCATAGTTTATCTCCCCTTATTTATATACAGAATTTGTGGCAAGGGTTTAACGTGGGTTCCTGCCTGAAAGGCTTAACACCACGGTGGCCCAAGCCACTTTTAAGCGTACTACGCCCCCTGGCGAGTTAGACAATCCCCACAGAGTAGGGGCCTAAACAGCACCAGAGTCCAGATCAGTTTATTGTGTATGGAACAATAAACCCCACTCTGGTGAATGGCGAGGCCTAGCTGCACTCAATTGTTCCATTTTAGCTAGGAACTCGCCAACCACAACCACCACGAGTACCCCCCGAAGGGCCGCACCCAAGCAGTCAGGACTCACAAATTGATCAACTGACTGCTTCCGCCATAAGGCTTCCACTGTGCTGTTGATCAATTACCACCATTACCCGCAGGCATCCGTGACATGTGTTCAAAAGTAAAAATAGGTAAAAGGGGAAAACTTATTCGTCATATCCCTTTTCCATTTTTGCATGTATTAATTAATTTACCAGACATTTTCTATCAATCGGCCAAAGGGAAGGCCGTCCGTCAATTCCTTTTTGCATTAATAGTATAATTAATTTATTTATTTATTACGACTTAAGGACAAAGTCCATCATATACCCGCAGGCATACGTGGCTTTGTGAGGCGAGCTTCCTGACCCCCGTGGCTCCCAGTTTATTTTGCAAAGCCTTATGGCATACTTTGGGCGGTTGTTAAAAACAACCGTACTTGCTTCGGATCCTCCATACTTTCCTGGTTGCTAGCACCAAGTGAACTACTTTTCTTCAAGATATATAGGTCTCGGGTATTGCACTGAACATGGTAGACTAGTCTAATGCACTCTACCATGCACTCGCTAGATTACTACCTTCATTGTACTTAAATACCATTCAATATATTTCCTCGGTAGTAACTAGCTTATTGAGTAAGAGCTCTTCTTCCAGCCAACCCCTCCACCATCTCTCAGAAACTCGTCGCCGAGTTAGCAGCCCAAAACCTTAAACTCTTCTTAGCCGGCCGAAGCCGTTGCCCGGGGATCACCGCTGGGAGGTGAGAGTTTCGGCATATTTATATACAGTAAATGCTTCTTATTCGCGCTTCCTTTGTGCGCGGTTTCACTATTCGCGGATTAAAAAAATGCGACCCACTTCCAATATTCGCGGCTATAAATTTCTTTATTCGCGTATTTTTTGTGACTGGTTCCGGAATTGTTTTGTTTCTGAAGTTGAAGCTTATTTAAAAAAACAGAATTTAGACTTTAAAGCACTTCTAGTTTTGGACACTGCACCAGGTCATCCTCGCGAACTTGAGACCATGTATCCAAACATAAAAGCGACATTTTTGCCTCCCAACACGACGGTTTTGCTTCAACCTATGGGCCAAGCAATAATCCAGGCCTTTAAGCTCTATCACATTAGACGAACCTTCAATATTATATTGGATAATATGCAATGTAATCCTGATATGTATGTTATGGAATGCAGGAAGAAATTTGACGTAGCAAAATGCATCGTAAACATAAAAGAATCATTGGAAGAACTGAAGCCACACACATTGAAGCCATGCTGGAAAACACTGTGGCCTGATCTGACTGCAGAAAATGACTGAAATGAATCTGTGCAAGTTCATACTTTGACTGCAAATCATAGTCGAAATCGCCAATGGAATATGACGAGATGGGTTCGAACAGATAAAATCAAGTGGCATTCAGGAATTGCTCGAATCACAAGATGAAGATTTGACTGAAACCGACTTGAAGGAAATGTTAAACTCACCGCCCATTGAAGAAGAGACTTCAACAAGCACTGGAAACGTGACATTTAATTTGAAAAGCCTTAGTGAAGGTTTAAGAATGGCACATGAGCTTGGCGATTTCTTTATGAACATTGATCCGTCTATGAAACGAAATCTTACTTTTAAGAGGCAGATCGCTAATGCGACTGCGTATCAGTCTGAATTGAAGGAGCTTTTAAAAACTGCCCAGCAAGAGAAACTTACAAAATTCTTCAAACCATTGCCTAAGCCTTAAGATAATTAATCAAAATGTTCAAAAACTTCAATTAAATTGATTTTTTTTATTTTGCCACCTAGGAACGTATCCCCTATAATCCCATATAAATTACCCTTCCGTATTCACGGTTTTTGTATTCGCGGCATTTTTATGGTTCGTATACCACGCGAATAAGAAGCTTTTACTGTATATATTATATTCTTACGGTTATATCAATGTAGGTAATAAGGTATATTCTTAATTAGAGATCATAAGTGAAATATGGAAATTTGTGTAAACCCCTTAAGTATTGGTTTAAGGCCAGAGTTGTGATGTTTAACACTTCCATTTTTTTTTGCTGCAACGACGCGAAAGAAATTCATTGTTATATCAAAGTGAAGTAAAAAAGCTTGGATAGACTCAGTTGTGCCATCCTTGTCAACCGCAAGTCCGAGCCGCTTTGTCAGGAGCCCGATGCTCTTTATTTCGTGTGAGCGTAAAGACTGTGCTCTATTATAAGCTACTAAAACTGGGCTATTGCCATAGATATCAGTTTTCTCCAGGCTTAGATCTTCTGTATTCCCAACTGTTCGCATCGACGGGTCAAGTGCTGAATAGTAGTTGGGCTCGGTGCACAGTCGAATGCAAAAGGGAAACATTTTTACTGGCATAGTATCCGCATGTTGTTTGAAAGATGAGCAAAACTTGTAACTAGCGACGGAGCTTACTTTAAACGAACCTCTTTTTATTTTCCTTCTGAATTTAATGCATTTAAAAAAAAAAAAAAATCATAGTTTCGCATTTGTACATTTGACGTATATAAAAACTATTGTTAATAAATAATATTTTTTAGTTTTGGCAACAGACAGAAATCAGACGGAGTTATTGAGTTGCGAAACAATTTGAGCTGAACTATTAATAGGAGCTCCTTCAAAAACCAATTCATTGTGAAAAGTTTATTTTCGTAGGGCGCGTTTCGAGTCCGAATGTTGCTTTGACCGAAAGGAAATGTGTTTGTCACAAGTGGAATTTATGCTCTTCTTTTTTCTTAAGATTTAGAAAAATTTGTAATATTCTTTATAAACGTTTTTTTTAAGCTTCACTTCCATAGCGAGAGAAAAAATGTTTAATTTTTATGAATTCGATTGAATGTAAATTTTTAGTTAAGTAACGGTTTAATTTATCTAAGAAAAGCTAAATTACTTGAATAGGTATTTGACGTTTGGCTCGCATAACCTTCATAAGCTAACGAAAATGCAACTCTGATTATATTTAAGAGCATCCTTAGATAATGAAAACTGAAGAGCATATGTTTAATGGATGAAGGACGAGCTGTTAAAGGACTTCTTACTTAATGAATTGTAATGGAACTCTTCAGTTGCGAGCTGTTTTCCGCGGCGAACGGTAGTCGAATAATATATGGAGGTCGGCAGTAATGTTACTACAATGACGTCTACATTAAAATCCAATTAAAACATAGACACGGCCGTTTATTGTGTGTGTGCGTGTGAGAGTGTTTGCTCTTGTTTTTAAGTGCTTCCTAAGACTGCAAGGCAAAACGAGAGGAGTCCCCAAAGAAAATCGTAATTTCACAAATCAATAAAACTAAATGGAAAATAATTTCACTTTAGAAGTATATTAAAAAAATATCAAAGCCTCTTTTTTGTCTGACTGACGAAGTGATTTCCTTTTTTCTTCTGAACCATACTCACAAGCAATACTCACGTTTATATTAGTTTATATGCGTAAGTGTTGGTGTGTAAATTAATATAAAAATCAAAAAAAAAAAAAAAAAAAAAAAGAAAAGGAAAAGGAAAAATAAACCATTTTCATAAAGCGCAGGCGTATTTTTAAACAATTGGCGTTAATTTATTTGAAACCAATTTAAGTTTAAACAAAAATGAACATGAAACAGAAAATTAAGGTAAGTTTCGGTCAAATCTAAAGTTAAACAAATAAAGATTATTAATTTTTTATATGAAATTTTCCCACACAGCAACTGTTAATAGTAGTGAAAAACTTAGTAACAAAACAACCCCATAAAATATTTTTTGCATAAACGCGTATCCATGCATACTTATGTTTGCAAATATCTCTTATTCTATTTGATAAAATTCTCTTTCATCAACAATTTTGTAATCATTACTTAGGTGCTCTCTTTTAAACCAGCGTGAATATGTTTGCATGGCCGACCTAATGATTTGTTTTTCGGCATAAAGAAGCTTTTCATTCAACATTATGTGTTCTCGTAGGCAATCTCTCCCTCTCTTTCTCTCTCTCTCTCTCTCTCACTGCCTCTCTCTTTATCTATATACGTATATTTAGTCATTTGCATGATGGTCTAAGCATAAGCGCCTGTGTGATTGCTGTTATCCATATGTACTTATAACTGAATATGTACATGAAAATTTGTTGTAAACTTTGATGGGCTGCGTAATTTAGCGTGAAAGTATGTATTATTTTACGGTGCTATTCCATGGTGATCTTTTTTATGATGCTTCTGACATTTTAATATTTGCGTTTTTCATTTCGCAAAATTATAGACGAGGCGGGCTGAACTGATAATTATTTTTCATACACCATCGACCGGATCCTACGTACACTATAAAATGATAGTTTATTAGATTATTTAGATTTATACAGATGCATGCATAAGTATGCTATTTTTCCATGTGTTTGCGAATATGCGCGTTTATCTATGCGTATGTGCGAGTAAATGCGCTTATTTAATTATATGAATGAAATTGAACGTTGAGTTGTTCTATAGAATATTATGAACTTTAAATTTGAGTTACAATACCATCAGATAGCCGTTACTTACACACACACACACACACACATATATATATACATTCAATTTGAAAATCGCTCCATATTCTCTCATTAATTAATATTTTTCATTAATATGTGGCGCAATGACATAATACAGTAAATAATTTTGCATTTTAAATTTCTGCTTTCTGATGTTAAACGTAATATAATTTTGTATAACACGACGTTGCATGACGATTTTGTTTCCTCTTTTTCGCTGCTATTGTAGCATTCATTTTTATGTTGTATTTAAGGGCATACACACATTTGTACTCGTCTATCTTTCAATATAAAATATAAGCTCGGTGTTTCAAATAAATATAATAAAGATAAAATCTCAAAAATAAGACGGATTTCTAGAATTTTTATATCTAATTACGTTTTCGTGTAAGTATTCATATATGTGGTGTATTTAGTAATCCGCTGCATCAACAGAGCACTAAAAACTTTTCACATAGGAGCTACAGCATGCTATATATGCATAGCATTGTTGAAAGGCACATAAATACATATCCAGCTAAAATCCTCATACAACGTATACTAATTCTTGTACTAATCCGCAGTATTAAAAATTGCTTTTTATGTTTCTGTCATAAAATCGAGACAAAGCTATATATGCGCAAAACAATTTACATCATACATTTTCCATTATTGTATGCCTCGGTATGTATCCCGTTTTATTCGGTTTTGATTTTTTAATTTATTTTTTAGCCTTAATTTCCTTAAAATTGTGAATGTTGAATGTGTACAAAAGTAGTTAAGATTCGACTTAATCATCACATTTTGAGCTTGTTTGATCATATTGACTTGCCCATTTGTCCAGTTGTCCGCAGTGGAACGTAAGTTGAACGCAGCGCACTTTTTTTGAACAAAAATATAGAAGGCTGAAATTTTCCACAATTACTTTACGGAAAGTTGTACAAAAAATTCTGCAAAAATGGAAAAAATCATGCGCACACAAAGTTACAAAATTAAAAGCGATTAAATTTTAGATTTTTTTTTCCCTTTTCTGAGGTTCTACGCTTGTTTTTCATAAGATAAACAAGACAGAATGTTTAAAGCTATTTTGTAAACTTCTCAAATGAAGATAGATGCGTTACCTGCCTAAAAATGTGTTCATTATAAAATAAATATGGTGGACATAACGACCTGGTGGATTAATTTTTTTGATAATAACACCAGCGACATGAGTATCAAATAAAAGCACGTGGAGAGTAAAATGTCAAAAACTAAATCTGTTAATTCTAAATCAATTATGACTGATGTCGAAATGGTCGTAGATTAATTTTTATTAACAATATCTTTTAGCGAAGTAAATGGCCAGGGATAAATTTTATCCCACTCATTATTTTGTGGCAACAAATAAAAGCATGGGGTACAAAAGATTTTAATGGTTCGGCCCTAGCCGAATATAACTTGCTCATTTGTTTTTTTTTTTTTTCGCTTTTTGGCTACATATACGAATATGAAACAGAAATCTAATAAGGTAAGTAAAACAGTCATGTTCATCTGCCAATTATTTGATTAGATAGTTTTGTTGATCCACTAATCAAACCATTTCCTACCCATCCGCCTATAAATTTTTCTATGTAGCAATCCGTTCATTATCCAGATAGCGCATCGACTCGACGCAACTATTCGCCAGAATAACTAATTTTCAGTTTGTAGACAACGTCATAATTTTATTTAAATCATCGTTCGCCTGGCAGCTCGTTTACTTGTTGGTTTATTTAGCGGCGTATTCGTTAGACCATCCATTTACTTTTGATTCGCTTGTGGAAAGCCCAAAACAGCAAAAGTCGAACGAAAAGCTTCGATTAGGCGCATGATCAGTTTCTCAATGTTGAAAACAGTTCTGCAGATTTAATATCAAAATAAGCGCTAATCGCTCAATTTACCAGAGAGTGTTCAGTATGGTAGTTATTTAGGGTCCAGGCTGGGCCTATCCTGTTTGTTGCTAATTTCATAATTCTATATATAAACAAGCTCCTTATTAATGACAAATTGAATTCACTTATTAAATTAGGTTGACTTCAATAGCAATTATATGAAAACAATCGAAATTCGAGCAAAATGATGAACAATTCGTTTCGATGTATTAGAAATTATTTATATGCATTTAATTGTTAGGCAATATACATGAATTGTTTGATTCTTGAAAAACTTTCTCTTCCTCTTACTCTTTTTTAGTGTCTGCGTCATACCGCCAAGCAGTAAAAATTCATTGAACGAAATCATATGATGTTCAACGAATTTTTGTTATCGTTTCCAAAGAATAATGATTGAGGTGAATGGGGACCCTATTATTACTCTCCGCATAACACAATTAGGCATCCTATTACCTATGGTGTTTGGAAACTTATCCTATGTGATAAATAATAGGCACAAATTACTATTTTACCGGTAGAAGAAGAATGGAAGAGAGTTTGGATTGTGTAAAAATCTAAAAAAGTTTCTTTTTATATATAATATAAGTTTGGCATATATAAAAAGAGGAGAACTGATTGATTTGAAAATAACGCAAGCAAACTCTTTTATAAATGAACTAATTTGACGATGTCAGAGCAAAGTCGCCTCAACTCGTTTTTAATGTTATGATAATGTCCTGGCATGCACGAAAATGCTGCCGATGCAAGGCTATACCATATGTAGTGTAGGTTATTCTGTGGTCTTTACTTGATAATTTTGTGGATTCGAAACCATCTATTCCACAAAAATGTATTAGTAAAAAATTTCATATCAATCCTGCCTCCTATCGTTAAATCATTTCGGTGCTTTTTAAATTTTATTAAATATTGTATTTAAGAAATTTTCTTGTTTTCGCGAATTGAAGTGATGTTGAATTTAAGCAGATACGTCCAGCTGTGCTATAATTCTGTTTAAAAATATGTAGGTGTCTTTTGAATGTAAACAGAGCAAAAAATTATAAAATTTTCTATCGATCTAACTGTTGAACATTGAAACCGATATTTCGAAATGAAGAGAATACAAAGGAGGAAGAGGGAATTGTTACAACTTTCATAGAAACATGTTTTTATATCGAATCGTGAAATGAGTTTATTTCATAAGTTTGCTATTCTCTTTTTTTAACAGGTAAAAACAGGGATTAGAAATCCTCGAGGTATACGTTTTTTGATCATTGAATAAATACTGAGTCGATTTATTCTTGCCCATCCGTCTAGCCATCTGTTCGTCCTCTTTCCAGCGATCTGCAACTATGTGCTACTTATTGTTAAAAATCTCTTGTACCCAAACATTTAGATATGAGGCGAGCTAGAAAACGAGTATTGTATATTTACAATTATCAAGCAATATTAACTTATAATTCACAGTAAATATTAATCTAAAACACGCTGCAAATATTTAATAGAATTGTTTAAAACTTCATTGCAAAAAAAGTCGACGTAATCCGCCAATATCCAGGCCCCCGTAAAGATTGAGGTAAACGAGTGTCTTTCGATCAATTGATACACTTACAATTATTATAATAGCTTACCTTTTTTACATATTTTTTTGAGATCACAATGATAATAAAGGATACTTTATTTTATTTTTTTTTAAGGGTTTTGAAGAAGAAGAATAACGACCATTACGTTCATGGTTTTTGAAAAAATTAGATGAAATCCATTTTTTGAAAGCAAGGAAATAATATATGAACAAAACTCATAGTCATTAAGTTGATTGATACCTTTGTCGTGACATTGCGAAATTTACTCTACTCAAAGGAAGTTAGTTTAATGAATTGAAGTAAATGATTTATTTACATAACACACGCAGACACTGTTGTACAAATAAGTAGTATTAAGTGGAGATATACAAAAACTGATACGCTGTACGGAACTGCCAAAAATGGTTTGCCCAATTTCGTTCACGGAACTTCAGTTTTAAAGAAGATCGTCGATCTAGGGAATACTTTACGGTTCATGCTGGAGAGTAACCTACATTTGAACATGTTGCATTTTCCAAGGAATTCAACATCTTCAAATTCAAATGAACTTGCGACCCATGACTGTACACATCGATTAACTCAGGTGGGCACAGGTGTTGAGGATGTTGGACATATTCGACTAGCTTGAGCATCGAAATGACTTGGATTGCACTAATATTTTGTGCAATTACACACCAATACTTTCGTGTAGTGCTTCTTTGCTGCTTTTTAATTCATATAAGGATTCAATCGAGAAATGGGAAAACACTTTAACAAATTCATTACATTAATAGTAAAAGTCAAGTCGCCACAAATGCATATTTTTATAAATAATATTCAAAAAAAAGGAAAGAAATGTGCTAAAAATTCCGGAATTAATGTTTAGATATGATGATTTAGATAATAATGATGCTATATAGTTATGTTTTATTATGTGCTTACGAACAATATGAAATATTCGCAATTGCACGCGTATTGTGAGGAGCTACGGTCCATTTTAACCATTATATTTTCCAATATTCTTCTTTACGTACGCGAATGGATTCAATGTCAACACAAACTGAGTGAATTAACTTCTTCTCCATAAAAGTATGTATGCACATTGGCAAAGGGAAGCACAGATATTTAATAATTAATTCGGCATAGTTTTGTAATCATCAACTTCGTTGAATTGAATAAATTAATAAAAGAAAAATTTGTTTGATTCTATTTTTTATTTCCAAAAAAAAAAAAAAAAAAAAAAAAAAATTGTTACACAAAAATCTTATGAATGTTGTTTTGTTTTTTTTTTTCTCCTTAAATAAAAGACGAAAATTAAAAAAGAAGGGTTTTAACTTCTCTGTAAAAGTATTTGATAGGATTTTTCAACTAACTGTGTATTCAGAATATACATTGTCATATATGACTGATTAGATATACGTGCACATATATAATTATTTAAAAGTACGATTTACTTACTATAGGTACAGCATTTTTGAAATATGAGGGCGCTTATGTGCATATATTTTTTTGGCGTTGACGGTTGACGATGATTTTGTGTGTTTACTTGCAATTACCAGTCAGCAGTAGCGGCAGCAGTAGTGCCATTAGTAGTGGCTGCTTAGTGTCTCAAGTGTCAAAGGGGAATAGACTTCTTAAAAAAATCTAAAGGTGGTTGCTTACGTATAAAGAAAAACATAACAGATACATGCAGTTGTAACTGCAAGGTAATGTGTGAAAAAGCTAAGAGAATTATTGAGTACTGTTTATGCAAACAGTTGAGTGTAAATTAAGAAGAAATAGAAGAAATTGTTAAGGAAACGTTTTACAGAAGGACGTGAAACTTGCAGATTACAAAGGCAGATAAGTAAGGAAAGTACAAGAACATATATAAAATATCTGCACATATATTCAAGGGGCGACTTAACAGGGAACAGAAATCCTGAAGAAAATAGTAAGTACGTTGATAATATACCGCGCATATACCCATGGGTATGTGCCTTTAAATGTACTTTAAAATGCATTAATTGCCTATACATATATGTATATATATATATACGTATGTACTTGTACGCTGGGCCTACATGGTCCAACATGGTAGCAGCAAAAGCATTCACTCCCTCATATATACTCATATTGACAATGCGCTCCTATGCTTACTACTTCTTTTATGACTGTGTATATATGTATGCATAAGCAGGAGATGGAAAAGTTGTTTATGCCAGCTATACTATATGTATAATAATATACGTGTAAGAAGAGATCTTTCATTTAAGCATGGATTTGTCTACTTGTATATACATGTATGAGAGAAAAAAGTTATGTGCTTGTGTGTGTGTGGACTTGTGTAGTAGATTTTAACACCGCGGGAAACAATTATTTTCACGAAAGGCGGAAGTCTGTGACGACAGCGTGCATGCATTTGACAACAACATAGGCTAACACTCATGTGCACACCTACATTAATATTTACAACCTTCTATACATCCAAACGTAAAGATATACATATCAAATTTATGTGTTTAATGCACAAATGGATTACAGCAACATATTTAATGCACCATCAATACAAACGACTATAACAATAACAACGGCAACGACAGCATTAGCATTAACAACAATAGATTTTACAGACAGTCAAAGCTAAAAGTTGAACGAATTTAGAATCCCAGTCGGGGGCTATCTTATCAGATTGTTATATGTGTGGATTTCTCTGTCTCTCTATCTGTCTCTCTCTAAAATGATATCATTGTCGTTACTATCTGTACATAGATAATGAGGTTGTTTGAAAGAAAAGATTGAAATCTTTATTTAAAAAGTTTAAAAGCAATCAGTTGTTTCTTCTTTTTATTTTCATTAAAACGTTAAATATTTGCATTTTAAAAATAAGATTTTAAAATGGAAACACATACACACGCACAACTAACAGGCAGATAGGCAATCATATTCATTCATAGCTGATTATATACATAGATGTGTACATATAGATGAAGATGAAGTCCTAAAATTCACATAAAATAAATCTGAATTTATTACTTTTACACAGGGACAAAATGCTCCAGCAACGGTATTGTTTGCACTTCTTTTGGTTGCGTTTTTTTGTTGTTATGGTCGTCGTTGTTATTGTTTTTTCTTGCTCTCTTCTTTTTTTATGTCATCAAATTCTAATATGTTTTGATAAGACTTAAATTTACATACATATGCATTTACATTTACATACGCACGCAAACACATCAAAGTCATAAATTGTATGAATGAAAATGTAAATTTGTTTTTGTTCTCAATACTTTTTTCCCAACTGTATCTTTGCAGACCCAATCGCAACAACAACCATAAGTACATAGATATACACACACACACACACATATATGTACACGTATATATGTATTTATGTATAAGTATATATATATGTGTATATAAATGTGTATATATGTGTTTCAAAAATATGAAAAGTATTTTCATTGCTCTCGCAACGGATGTTGTGCTAAAAACATATAAATACAGGCAACGAAAATAAATGGAAATAGATAATAGGCAGCACAGGCAGTGTACTATATACATAGAAAATTGTATAAAGCAATAGTATAATAACAACGAAAACTGGAACCTAATATGGTGGAGTCATCCAGTTTGGGTAGGACGCTGAACAGTGCGACGACTCAGCCCCTGCCCACTCAATCAGCATCTGGTATGCGCTCTGGCGCACTAGAGACACGAGTACGTGGTTCATGGTATCGTGTGCTAGTAACCTTGGAGACTGATTATTTAGCTATCAGTTTAGATGAACCGTGTGACAATACGGGAAGCATTGCAGATCAATCTACCACGTTAAATGGCACGCTTGGGTTAGCATAAGCATTTCAAATTTTTTTTGTTTTTTGTGGCTAGTTATGATGAATGTATGTATGACTTTTTGCATTCAGGAGTAATCATAGCGGACAAAATGGATCATTACCCACATCGACATCGATGCAAGGTATGCAAGGTGGCGGGCGAGTTAGTAGTGTTTCAAGTGGTGTTAATAACAGTGTAACTAGCGGTGGTTGTGGCGGAGGTAATAATGGTCCAGTGTTAACTACTAACGAGATGGACGGTATCGACAATAGCGAACATTTTTTAAACAATAATAACTCTTCAGACAATGGCATGGATATGTGCGATGTACCTGATCATGTAGCAAATCAAAAGAGACATGTAAGTGGTGAAAAAAGAAAAGAAGCAAACAAACAAAAATCATTAAATTAAATACTGTTTTGTATCGTTTTCGTTTCACTTGATTCAGGTGCGCATTATCAAATCCGAAAACAATGGTCTCGGCATATCCATTAAAGGTGGACGGGAGAATCGCATGCCCATACTTATATCGAAAATTTTTCGTGGTATGGCCGCCGATCAAGCTAAAGGTCTTTACGTAGGCGACGCTATTTTAAGCGTGAACGGTGAAGAACTCAGGGAAGCTACCCATGATGAGGCGGTTCGCGCCCTGAAAAGAGCCGGTCGTGTTGTGGATTTGGAAGGTAAGCTCTAGAATGTAGGGGAAAAGAGTTTATGAATAGTTTTGCATACTTTTACATTGGCTTCCTTACGCTGTATTGCTGTATTAGCTATATTGTATATTAAAAAAATTATTGGTGGCGCATGATTATAATGTCGAACAATGACGGTAGCATATCAACGTCAACGTAAACTATGTATGTGTATGCTTTATGTGATCAATATTAAAGTGTTTGAAATATCTTTTTGCCTTTTTTGTTGGTTGATTGGTTCGCTGGCCTTTGTTTCTTGCGCTTGATTGCTGATTTGTGTAGACGAGAAAAAAAAGTATAATAACTTCAATGACCTTTTTATATCAGCATCATATGGCAGACATATACATATACATATACATATACATATATATTTGTAGGTATGTGTATATAGTATAATATACATATATACACATAATATTATTCATACACACAATTGTTGATGATAGCCTGATGCATAATGTTGGATTAGTTAGCTGGTCGCTCGTTCGGTCGGTTACACATATGACATATTGTGGCGCTGCATAGCCTATGGACATCATGAAAAAACAAAAAAAAAAAACTGCGAAAAAACATAATATAATTTATCTACACGGCCCTCGCAAATATCACAGAAATAAATTGGTGTACATGTAATCGTCGAGAGCGGCGAGTGCGTGTCTGTTTGTTAGTGATTGTGTGGGATTCCATTCATTCCAGTAATATAATTTTAACCTTTCTTGTGGCAACATGCACGTAAACAGACAAACATACATGTATGAGTTATTTTGCTTTAAAAAGCACATACGTCGACTTTTGCAAAAACAAAACAAAAAAAGGACTTTCTTTGTGAGTGGTTTTAATGAAATTAAATAAAAATGTTGTTCTGTGGTTGGTTAAATGCAATGCATAATATAAAGTTTACCAGCAACAGGTTAACGTAAAAATATTTCCCTTTCAAAATGGCACAAACTTCTAAAATGGATAACACAGATAAAACGTAAAACGTAATACGCAAAAATCTAGATGAATATTTCGTATTTTCTTTTAATTTATGAATAACACTATTACAACTTACTTATGTACTCACGATAAGGTGTCACTGGGAGTGGCTTCAATAATAACATCAGATCGTTTCGTTTGTGAGCACAGGCATCTATATATCACTCGTATCATTAGAAATGTATGATGTATGTTGTCTACGTATAAACATATGGTGAACGATGAAAAACCAAAAAAAGAAAAAAACGAAATGAATGAATAATTTTTGCTAACCTTTTCGTGAACAACTATGTTTCCCTTCTGCATTTGGCAAATTGCTTGATATACATGCCCTATGCAGCGCTCCTTATATAATCGGTTTGTCTTGTTTTCCATTCGACTTACTTTTGTGAGTAAGCAAACGATCGAACATACTGTCATGTCAACCGTTAATGCGGTACAAAAGCAGAGAGATAATCTCATGCATTTCATGGTAATTTTATCGAAGGTACGTGTTTAACTCGACACTTTAACTTTCGCATTTCTTATTTCTATCTTGTATCTGTACGTTACTGCAATATAACAAGAATTACATTTTTACATTTAGTAAATAAAAATAATATACAAAAAAATAGCGAAAAAAGAGAACATTTTTAATTCTCTAAATATGTTGTTAATAAAAGTGATAATTGTTTTTTTTTTTTTTTATTTTTTTTGTAGTAGTTTTCTTTCAGTGAGTTTTTTCATATCTTATGTCCATAATAACACCTACTTTTTGCTTACTGTACCCGTATTGTTGGGAAAATTTGATATCATTTACAAATTCTCTATAAGATTTTTCAGATTTGGTTCAAGGCGACAAACTCTTGCATATACTCTAGCGTCTCCGCGAAAATAAAAGTTGATACCACTTTCAAACTCAATGCCTTGTGTATGAATACTTGGGGAAGGAGGAGAAACTTAAAATGAAATGAATAAAAAGACAACGGCACATGTACGCGCACCTATATAAGCAAAATCGTAACAATACTATAAATTACAGTACATGAGTGGCATATGAGACAAATTAACTCATTCATAAACACACAAAAATACACACATATATATACATATATATATATATATATATATATACGCATACACATACACACACACACATGTTTGTCTGTGCACATTTAACGTCCATGACGTGAACGCAACGTGTGAGTAGCGCTTTTCATTATTGTCGGTTACGGGGTAGGGCTGATAGAGAGATAGCTTTTGACATGCTTGTATTGGTTGGTTTAACTTGATCTGGTCGGATGGTTGATAATCGCTTAATATAAATTACCATTAAAATTAAAGGTGTTTTTAGATTTTGTTGTGGTTTCTTTTGTTTTTATTTTTGTTATTGTGTTTACATGAACGAATCGTGTGTTGCGTATGAAATACGTAATCATTGAATCATTTAATGAGTTATTGCCTTGATTTGGTTAATTCCCTAAGCGAAGTAGAACTTCAATTCTGGTCATGATGATAAATAGATTGTTTTTACGATGATTTGCTAGATTAAAAAAAAAAAAAATGTATATATATATATATAGATATGTGTATATATAAAGTGTATATATATATATATATATATTTTTTTTTTTTTTTCGTTTAAACGTATCTACCATTTTTGGCTATAAAAGCTATGTGACGAAAATAGTAAAGCAACAGTTTCGATTTGCTAGTGCACTGCCACCGCAGATTAAATCGTTTATTAATAATATGAAGATTTTTTTTAGTTTATGGTTTATGACGATGGCCGGCAGTTTAATCACAGCTATACCGATAAAGGAAGTTAATCGTAAATTGTCGTCCAGGCAAACGGAATTTTCTGCAAGTGCATCCTTATTGACATCAGAACAAATCGGTTATCCTGAAGCCGGCTTTCGTCCTAGGATACCTTTCGAATTACCCACAAAACGCACACCGAAAGAGGTTATCAAAAATAACGATGATATTACACGTAGTACAACGACCTTACCGGAAATCGGAGTTATAAGTATGTCAGCTACGGTTTATGGGTTGCCTGAAGATTTAGATGATGTGCTCGCAATAGATGCAGAAGTAATACCTATACCTGCGGGAGACTTTCAACTCCCACATCCAAAATCAGACCAAGATTTCATTACCGCTCTTGGTAACGACAATAGTCTTGATACTGATGCTATTGCTGATCTTCCTGCCACTGAGCAGACCTCATCAACTAAAAATGAAAACAAAAACACAAAACATGATCCACTTACAACTTACGGAGCACCAGACTTAAATTTGACACCAAAAAAAGATGTAGAAACTGTCATTGTTGAACAAATAGACGAAAATATTTCGATGGAGCAGCAAGCGGTTAGTGAAGCTCGGCAAATACCTGCTGAGACTTATGGGGTTCCAGACTTATCTGACGTAAATAATGGATTGAAAGGCGATTCAGCTGGAGTTGGAGCTCAGTTTACTAAAATACTCAATCCAATTAATGGGAAGTCAGGGCGTTTAGTCATTTTACCTCTGCAAAGTAGTTTGTATTTAGGTCGTTTAGTCGTAAAACCGTGGGAAAATCAAAGCCCAACTGGAAGCCTATTAAAGTTCTGAAAATATAAACATCCGTTAAATTTTTGTTAATTTTTTTTATAGGAAGCAACAAAACCTTTACAAACATTTATAAAAGGTTAAAATAAAGTAAAAATTATTTAAAGTGAATTAATCGCGAAAAGAGAGAAAGAACCGTCATACGTCAACACACTTGCAATTAAAGAAAGGTTTTTAGCAGATTCATAAATACTCTCCTACAGATTTTTTTGTTTGTTGTCTAAATTCTTCAACTTTTCATGCAGTGGAGTCAAAAAGAAAACAACAACAATAAATGCATAAAAAAAACTAAGCATTTTAGAATAGGTTGCCCAATAACTTACAAACTCTTGCAGATATCGATTTGAAATTCTGCACGAACATATATATCGGCGGCTTTCAATTTATTGCAGTTAAGAAAAAAGTCAGTTATTTTCCTATGTTTACTTTATGATGGGCATTCAGCGTTCGCCCCAAAAGAGGATAAAGTTTTCATTTGTGTTTTTATACATTTTTATGGCACCCATATGCTAGCACATGCATACCTTATGAGACGCCACAGGCAGAACGAAATGCATTTTTATATTCTTTCTTATGAGATCTTTCTTTTGCTACCTTCCATGCCGTTTACAAGTTTCCCTTATTCTCTATGATTTGTTGTATTGTTGCATTACAACAATATGGTGTTGGGAAAATGTACTTATCGTCACAGTTATTGCAGCGAGGTAGTTGAACTTTTTTCTTTCGCTTATAATGAATCGGCGACCACGTGTTGTCCCTATTTTCATGATAAGTACACGGTTTATCCCGTAAATTGTTTAAAATTTTTCTTTTTCTCTTCGTAATTGTGCAAAAAATGAAAAGCTTTCGCTCGTGGGCGTGGCCATGATAGGCGAAATTTTCTAACTTAAGGTAATGAGCTCGTGAAGTGTGACTTAGTTTACCTTTTGGAAAAATGTGTCATAATGATATTAACGATTCGGCGAAAGCTATCCAATCTCCTTTCATTTTTTTGCTTTTTGCAATTTTCGCAACTGACACGTTTCATGGCCACATATTGTAAAAGCAACATTTTCGTTTTGCTAACTAAACTCGCACATCTCCGCACTCGTATACAAAATCAAGCATATGCACGTAAAAAATAAAATTAAAAAAAAAAAAAAAAAACAAGTTACAATGCTATGCTCGGGCAAGGCCAACAATTATATACCCTACATCTTTTTGCGTAACTAATAATACTCGAAAACTTGCACATTGTTATTGTGTTATGTTATGTATATAAATGCATAGTTTCCATCAAAATTCGGCAACATGGCCTACATTTAGCAAACTTAATTTACGGTTGATTTACTAAGGAAAAATTTTCATCATAACATGTTAAAAATTTTATCTTCTTGGCATATAAAGCCTTATTTTTCATTAGAACCTTTATATGGTTTGGGCGATTAAAAAAATAGACCTACATGGTTCAAATTGGATAAGGTTCAATTATGAAGGTTCAATTTCGTGGTTGAAAAAGTGATCGATTCGAACGATTTTCAATAGTAGCGTTCGTGCTTGCCAAAAGCACGCTAGTGTACTAAATTTCATCAAATTATCTCGAAAATTGCAACTTGTAGGCCGCATACAAGAATACATGGACCGACATTAGGCGAAAAATGATACCTCAAAACGTTTTCTAAATCCTTCGGTATAATAAAAGGTGCGTCCCTACCAAGTCCAACTGTCCGCACAAGCCTAATATACCTTATATCACAATTGGTGTATGATATCAAAAAAAAAAAAAGAAGAAATTCCTACACCAACATACACACGTATTCATCTTTCTACGCTTATCCTTCACACATTCTTCACATGTAAAAATTCGTGCAATTATTTAGTAAGGATTTGATGTGGATTTCTCGGAGAAGTACATCTTTAACTCATCCTCGAAGAACGCATTTGTAATAATTTTATCCGCTAGTTCGAAACTTTCGGAAGCGTATAAAGCGTAATATTCTGAGCCAGTTCTCAAAGCTATGTAAAACTCTTTTCATACCTATCACACGAACAGATTTTTATATCCCATATCAAAGTTGTGCGAATGTATGCCACAGCTATATAAATTTAATGCAGCGCTCATACCTTATTATAGGAATCGATTCGGAATTATTTTTTAAATCCTTAAATCGTTGTCTGTCTGACAGCTTGTCTTTGTGTTCATCCAATAGGTTGCAATTTTCGAAATATTTTGATGAAATTTGGTACATTGACATATTTCGTTTCAAGAATGCACACTATTAGGTTTGGATTGCATTAAATCATATTTACAAATACGATGTGCTTTAATAAAGTTGCTATATGAAAGAAATATGCAACTGTTAATATTTTTTAGTAAATATTTTATCATGATTTGATCATTCCTTGAAAGTTAATTAGCGCTATGCTTGAACCGAACACAGGCCTCAAGAATATCTGTGTAATGGTTTTTAATAAATATCTCAACGGGAATGAAAACTATAAAGACAAATATGTAAAAAAATTATCGGTTTTTCTCGAGATTCTTTCAGGTCTTATCTATTGTTTACGTGGTTGCGGAGAGATCACAAGCGATCTTTCACGACCTCGCCTTTCTAATTCACTTTATGACAATCTTCACCTTCCTACACCCATATTTGCGACGCTATAATTATGAGAAGAAAGGGAATCAAAGTCGAGTTAATTTGATAGAAATGTAGATGTATCATCGGCATCTCGAGAACCAGACCAATTAGAAAAAAATTGATTATAGATATTTAAAATCTTTCCGCATAAACAAGCTTATAAAATATTTGCATGAAAAGGATGAAATTGACCTACTCGGTAGTACTAGTCTTAATACATTATTACACAATGCTTGTCAAATACATGGCCGGAAGTCTCTGTGTAAGAACCAAAAAAAAAAAAAGAAGAAAGACATTAAAAAAGAATTGCATTCATATCAGAAAAATATATAAAATATCAATCGAAAGAAATGCCTATGAAAATTGAAATAGGCTCGCAATGGATCGATCGTTTAAAACCTACAACAGATATTGATTATAAAATTTTCAAAACCGTTCATCACAATGAAAATATGCTCTTTATAAATACAAAATGCTTTCAAGCGATCCGCTACACCTACAGCAAAGACAATAATTATCATTTACTCGATATAATGCGAAGCAACTTAACCTAAACTAAGTTCTTCATTCCAAATAATAAAAAAAAAAAAACAAAAAATCAAACGAAATACGTTTGCAAATAATTTCACATAGAAGGTAATGGGCGGACACAAGTGAAAACTGCAAAGAACTCCAAAAAGTACAGCAGAAATTTGAGCAAACAATAAACATGTGTAAACAATATGCAAAATAGAAGAATATACAGAGGCTCTGTGCTCTCATATGCATATATAAATCCGAAAGCAAACAAACGAACAGATAATTCGTGCAAATATCCTGCTACTTATATACAAAATTTTATAAACACACACAAAAACCACTGCAAATAGAAGTTGTCGAAAAGGATGATATGTCGACAAATGCGTAGATGTGAAAGATTAAGAAATTGTCGCAAATGGAGAATCTGTAAGCAATACTGGCGCGAAACACAAACTCGGCGAATTCGATTAAAACAGAAAATCAAGTAGGTTTAGTGCTTTTAGTGCAATAGTAACTCGCTTATTTGTTAATTGTTAATTGTTAATTGTGGACGTGCTGTTAAATCGACTGGGACTATTAATTGTACCGAACATACAAGTGGTTCTGGTAGTGTGAGTTGGGTAGCAGCTGTTCCAAAATATATTTACGGAATCGAAAGTTATAGACGAAAATTTAAAAAAATTTTCATTTTTCTTTTTCGCGAGGTTATCTCAGTTTCTTCGACATTATGGGCATGTATATAAACAGATCATTTATGGTTTTTAACCTCATATTTCTAATCGATCAAGGAATGCTTGAGCCAAATTTCAAATTTCAGCTTCCCTTCGAATTGATGGGTTTGCGTAGAAATGGAAAACGTCTACAAATCTAGTGTCAATTTGTTGCAGGACCATCTCTTAGATTTTATATATAAGTTTTTAATTATTGGATGTCTATTTATAACTTGATCGTGCATACTTTTGCACTGAAGGCTTGGATAAATGGTTCTTCAGTTGTTGTGACAATGCCTAAGTGTAAGCTCTTTTTAAGACAGCCTTAAAAGGCGAGACTTTTTTCGCGATGGAATTCGAAAATTGTCTGTAAGATAGGAAAAAGCCATAATTATCCATCGGGACAATGCTTTGAATAAAATATCAATTTTACCGATTGCTCTGAATAAAGCCTCAAAGTTGGAAAAAAAAAAATCCTCAACACTTTGTTTTGTGCGCATAATAGGTTAATTTTTTCTTTTTGAATTTTTGAAAATGGTGCACGTGGGTAGTCGGGGTATACTCAATTTTAAACATGATCCGGAGATATCTTCTACGATTATAGATGACAAGTTTGCGTTGTTATATCGCAATTTCTACTACTTTAACTGTTCTAACAGAACAATAGGCGACAAAGGAACATGCCTGATGATTGGAATTTAAAGCTGATTTATATATATATATATATTATATGTATATATATTATAAGCGGAAAAACCTTATTTAGTATACCATTAATCTTGTGTGATGAGTGGCCGAGTAGGTAGCAATTGCGACCACGAACACAGTGTTCGCGGAATCAAATCTCAGTGCGGTAGACTTTACTTCGAATGCTCAGTCGATGAAGATATAACACTGATTCGGTACATATTCAATAAGCTGCGGCCACCACTTCCATATTTTTTTCATTCATTTCATTTCAAGGTGAGTTATAATGCCAATTATAATATAAATATTGATTTAAAAGAGTCTCACATAAACTAATTGAATCTCTCCATCAACGAAAGATTTACCTGAACTAAACGCACTGAAACGATAACGAAAAAGAAAAAACTTGCGATGATGAAGAGTTTAGGAAAAGATGCATATAGAAAGACCAAATTTAATAATAATAGGCGTAACTACGGCCAATGAGTAGCTACAATTACCGCGGTAATGATGGACAATAGTCGAAAAATTTTTAGTATCTGCCAGATATCAGAAATTAGAGTTCGCAGTTCATGTGTGAGTTAAAAATAGATCACGCAGTGTTTTTTTTTTTTTTTTTTAATTATATTAAACGGGAAGAAGGAGTAAAAGAATTATTGTTAATTGAGATTTTCTAAACTATTATTTTAATGACCTTTAACCATTTGCTTGAAAACTTAATATATTATCATAAGTTATGGTTTCTGTGGTCCATTTGCTATCCTAGTTACCAAAATATGTTTGACTGTGTGCGTATGTGTGCTAAAGTGCGTAGCTTAGTTTATTATTGGTCTTATATACATCTGTCTGCCTGTATTTTTTCATTCTTTTTTTCTTTTGTTTGAATATTCTTCAACTTTTATATTTTGTGTAAAAAAACACAAGCTGTGCACAACTTTTCCTTACATGAAAAGTTTCAAGTGTATGCCGTTGACATTTGTTTCCGGAATAGTTGATATTTTATAATATTCCTTTTTTTTTTCTTATTCACAATCTGATTGCGGGCAAACAAATGAATAATACAGTGTACGTATGTGTGTAGCTCTGTGAAGAATAATAGTCACACAGCAGGGAAACCACATTCGCACCGCCATTGCTATGGCCATTAATATAGCAGAATAACTTTAGATGGGCGGTGGGTAAGTATTTTGGCTTTAACTAAATCATAAAACATTCAAGAATCCGTTAGCAGAACGCAAATTTCATATCACCATTTTTTTTAAGTATTAAACGGCAGCATCAACTTGGTAAACAGTTTCTTCATTTGATGTTGCTCGCTTATGGCAGGAAAACAAAGAAGGCTGAAAAAAGAGGAAAGAAGCAAAGACGAAAAGTCAGCAGAAGAACACTTTATGCTGTCGAGCAGTGTACACTGCAAAGAAAAGCTATGCGTACGGGTACATAATGCTTAAGAATACGAAAATGAAGAATGCTTCCGAACATGTTCACATCTTCTTGTGATGCCAGATTTTGTTGACGACGGGCTTACTTCAATGACTTTCAATGACGGAAATATTAGCGTCGAATGGCGCAAACTATTCAGCTCGAATTGTGACTACAAAGTTATTATTCTTATTATGGAGAAGCAGTAATTGCTAATGGACACACGAGTGTACGAGAGTTTATTATTATGTTTTATGTTCAACTTATCTCGATAATGCTGATAATCGATAAAGTCGAATAAAGTTCGTATAAAGCTTGATTTTCATTTCTGCGTAGAAATCAAATAATTGACGCAAATTTATCGATTAAATCGTGCATACTAGACGGTACTAGACGATATGCTATCAGTTTCTGTAAAACGCCTGCAACTTTTTCGAACGTCTTTTTTGAACTTCTTGTAAATTTATTGCAAAAGAAATGGCACAATAAATCTAAGCTATCAATTCCCCTTTAGAGCACCCTGCAGGAAACGGGACATGTGCCATGGCTTTTAAATAGAATTATTGCAGTCTTTTAAAAGCTTCATACTTCAAACTCTTATAACAATAGTATTGGTATTTGGAGCGTTAGAAACTTTTATTAGGCTGTTCTTCTTTTTTTTCTTTGGTTCCTTTGCTTTGTTATGAAGAAAATATGCAGGTCACAGATGTATTCGGTATTAAAAGATTTCTTCTTCATAGATTTTTTCCTTTTTGTGGTTTTCATATTTCTTAAAAAAAAAAAAAAAATTGTATGCTTTTCCTCGCACTAAGTGCATTAAATCTAAAATAATATAAACATTAGGCAGATATATAAGTTTATGTATGACTTTAACCACATGTTAACTATCGTATTTGTGGCCAGTAATTTGGGTTTCATTTCATTTAGTTTTTGCCATACAGAAGGGAACACAAAGTTTAGTTTTTACTCTTGTTATTTGCTTTGTTTGATAACTTTTTTTTTTTCTACATCTATATGGGTATGTATGGGTTTGTACATTCATAAAATGTATAACTTTTCGAAATTTTTAAATATTAGGGACCAAATAATATATATCTTCTTCCTCTTGCGCACGCAGTAGAGGCTTGAATTAGTTTGTTTTTCTTATTCTGCCTACTTATGTGGTATCATTTCTTAAACAGTGAGTAGAAAAAGTGCATTTGTTCGTAGTTTTTATTATTATTATTTTTATTACTACTACTATTATTATTATTATTATTATTATTATTATTATTATTATTATTATTATAGAATTGTTATTGTCTTTTTATGTTTCTCTATTCCTTTAGTTGTCGTTACTATTGTTGTTGTGTGGGTTAAAGGGTTGTGTTTGCTTAAAAAGAACTTTTCGTCAACTTTATTTGTAGTTAAATGGAAAATTTGCACAACTTCGTTCGTGTTAGTTATGAGACGATTGCTTGCTGTTGTAACATTGATGTTGTTGTTGCTGTTAGTGTTACTGTTGCTCTTGCTGTCGTTTCCTGTTCCATAACAACAAGTAACTACAGCAAAACACAGTCAGTAACTTTTGTTTGTTTAGGATTATGGCTCGAAAAATGTTTATTTGGAGCGCGAGTTCAAAAAAACAAAAAAAAAAAAAAAAAAAAAATACAAAGAAAAAAGAAAATGGATTACCCCACCGAAAACTAAGAAAAAACAACGCGAACAGTAATTTACATAGCGTTATTTAGCTTTACAGTCAACATGCGATAAAACTTACACAGCACGGCACAGCCCAACTTGATACTGTATACAAGACTATGTAGAAAAGAAGCGATATTGATTACATACACACTCATAGACGAATATATTCATAATTTTTCACTTTATTGCTACTATAGACGTAAAACTGAATGTTTTTGATCAACGTAGACAATAAAATCGTGCTTCTCCTATTTAAGTGTCTGTCCGTTTGCCGGTGCATTACGGCAATGCATTATTACGATCTCAGCTAAGATAATGATCTAATTCAAATCACATATGAGTTTTGCCTCCTACGTCTCTGTGCGAAAGATCAACTAAGTTGCTTTGATTGTAGTTAACAAAAATATGGAATTCGCCTAATGATTTTATCTCACGATTTCTAATACTTTTTTGAAAAATCATAGCGTAATTCCGTTAATTTGATTATTGATCGAGCACGTGCGCAGGCGTTGACACAAACTTATATATTTCCTTCACACAACTTTCCGTTCAATTGATAAACAAAAATTTCACGAGCACTGTTGATGTTAATCAATGAAACATCGTCCGTTCCATGATCTGTTGTAATATTTCTGGTAGCATAACGGTATGCTCACGCTTTGCTTGTGATCATCATAACATCATTTTATTGGGTTGAACAGAAATTTTTACCTCGAATCCCTTTTGACCCAAGCTTAGCAATGGCTATGGCATACACTACGAATTTCGCTTTTCTAAAAGCTGAATTACTCATTCAAAATTTTGGATTTGTTTTTAGTTTATCGCATCTTCCAGACTGAATTCATTCGCTCGTTAAATTTCAAAAAAATGCATCGCTGAACATTGTCTGCTTCAAGAGCGATGCAAAACTTCAAGAGCTTCGTTACGGAACGATTTGTTAAGATCTTCAAACTACGCATTAGATTTCGTAATAATCGCGTCATTTGATCAAAATCTTTTAAGATCACCAAACTCGTTATAGTCTCAGTGTGGCAGATCTAAAGAATGCGGTGGTTCAGGCAGCGATTCGAACTTCCGTTCACGTAAATTTGCTATTGCAACCAATAGTCGTTTCGTGATATAGCGTCTTTGTTACACTGCGGTCAATCGCATGCCGAAATTGTCATTCAAAATAGTGAATGCACCGCCTTCTAATACCTTTAGTATGTCAGCTTTCTTTTGCAGCTTTATTACTCTCGGTCATCGAGAATAATTTTGAAGATTGTGTTGATGTATTCTGATGCAACTATCTCTTCACGGCGTTCACTCTGTTCAACTTTATCGATGTTCGCGATCGATTTCGTTTAAAATCAAACCAAACGAACGGTAAATTTTTGTTTTCAGCGAAGAAGCATTGGTACAATATTGAGCAATGAATTTGAACCATTACGAAGCAATGTTTAAACATTAACACATGAACTTTGAATTTTTCGATTGTTCTGTAAATAATTAAAACAGTGCCATTAAATCACTCGTACCTTGTAAGTCAATGATCGAGATTGCGTTTTTGACATCTTGCTTTTTATCATCTTGATTCTGATTTGAGCGTTGACAATAATAATGTGAAACACGATATGTAAACACGACATCGATATTGCAGTCGCGGCAAATGCTAACCAATGCATCATTTAATCATTGTACAATTTTATTTTTTTTTTTTTTAGTAAGACCAATTACTCAGGGGATGTGTCTTATTTATGCAGCACGGTGACGGTGAGAAAAAAATAAGGACCGAGCTAGAGACAGGAACTGGCGAGGAAATACCGCTTGAGCATTCACTGACTGGGTAGTCATGATTCGTTTTATTGTAGCCTTTAAAACCCCACCCGATATTAAGAGTACTTGTGGTTGAGAAAGAAATACATTCGTGAGATTTATAATTTTTTATCAATGTGAGTAACTATCCAATCCATCCGATCGTATACTTTACAAAGGACTCTTTTCACGTCGTTTCCTCAAATATATTTCTTAATTGCTTATCGAATAGCGAAATATTATTAATAGTGTCCATTAACGGTGCTAAGGGTTCATCTCACTACTACTGCTACCTTCCTGTAAGCATTGCCTTTTCCGATAAGCGCAACAATACGAATAGCTTCCACGTCGATTCTGTTCGAAGATCTGCGTTCTGTGTATTGTAAACACCTGTTTTCTATTTCACCGAAACTATAGATTATGCGAATACAGATTTACTAGCTACTATAAATCTTTCCTCTTTGTATGCATTAGACTAAGTTAAGAGTGATATTTAGCATTACGAATGACGAGAGCTTATGAGAACGACAATTAAAATGGCTTGCGATGTCTAGTGATAGGTTCATGACAAATGTTTAACTAATTCTATGGTATTGCATTGTTACCAAAGTTTCATAGGCCTAAGCATATGTGCATACATTTGGATTGTATCGATATTTTTAATATCAATCGTTAGTTTTTTTTATATATGTGTCCAATCCGTTTTGCTAATTTCAAGTAAATCGTTATGTCCGATTTAACTGACTAACTAAACCTAATCAAATCAGAAAAACGAAAAACATTTGACATGATTTTTGTTTTTGTACGACAAGACATTACAAACAAGTGACAAATCTAATATAGTCCACGTGATGGGTATCGTAATTCGTATGGGAAGTTAGTCACACCGTATTCGCTGTCGGCTTAATTACTGCAAATTTGTAACAAATACCCTTATATGGCACATATGTGAATGCATAAGTCGACTTATTTATACAAGCGATTATTAAATTTAAGCAAATGCTATAGAGAAAGCGCAATCAATACATTGTTATAATATAAGTTATAAGCCAGCGAAGAACATAGCGATCATTCATAAGCGTACAGCAATGAACATCCTTACTTGCACGTACACATATTTTATAGAAACCTATACCTTGCAATTTCCAACTTTTCAACATGACGATATAAAGAATAATAGCCATATCGATCATTTAGATATCAAATATGTGAAGATATATTCCCATGCGATGTAGTTGTCTAATGGATAAATAGTTTCGATATTTTTAGATTTTACAATAAATTTAAGATAGTAGTAGTGCGTGCATACTACTTTTGTAATTTCATTATTCTGGAGCCTTTGCGAAAATGAAACTATTTCATCGTTCGTTAATTTTAAGTTACCTTTCGGAGGACCAATGCCTGCCGTGTAATAACTGTGCAAACAGCAAATACTTGCAGGTTTTAGTTCGAGTCCAACGGGTCATAATTATAAGTTTTGGAAATGGCTTATGCGTCATTAGATAAAGTTGCTCTTTCCCAACATTAGTAATTTTGTATTCGTTTGTGAAATATGTATATATGAGGTTAAGAAAAATGAAGAAAATTATAAAATTTCATACATTATTCTATTCTTCATTTATTTTAAGCAACAGAGCTGAAATATATAACAAAGTATTCATCAATTGTAAAATCGTTATATTATATAATAATGATTAGGAATTTAAAAAAAATTTGAAATTTTTTATTTCAAATGGTTTGTGAAAGTTTGCCAAAGTCGCTTCTCACAGTTTCTCCGTCTTTGAGGCGGGGCTGCTAGAGTCAAGTTAGGCTAGCTTAGTGTAAGTTAGTATAACATCGGCAAGTATAGTAAGAGAGCTAGAGTTAAGCTAGGATAGGAGGATCCTGGTAGAATAAGTTAGACTAAGAGTAACATAGGATTAGACTAAGCTTACTAAGAGTAAGCTAGGATTAGACTAAGAGAATTAAAAGAGAATTAGCTTTAAACCGAGGTCTAGTCAAGTTAGGAGAAAGTAAGTTAGGAGTCGGTCGCGAGGATCGCAAGAGATCAGACATCTCGCTAGACTTGAAACTATAAATACGGACATTTTTTAAATCGAAATGAAATATGAAATAATAAATTGATGAATATATCATATAAAGAATTTGAAATAGCGTGTATAAATTTTCTTGTGAAAGGCAACCTGGGATCGCTGAGCTACCCTAGCCCCCTAGCCCCCCCAGATTCTCCTTCTTCGAGTTATTTTATTATCCTTAAGTTGAGTAATATGGAATTTGATCGAAAATTAAAAATAATATATATGCATATAATGTTTAAATTAATTATTACGGAGAAATTTGCAAAATGTATAAATATATTTAGTTAAATAAATAAATTTTTGCTAATCAATATATATTTCTACGACCAGTGTGTGGAAAAACTCGAGCAATTTAATTCTCTGCAATTTTCTGATATTTTCATATCAATTACTAATAATAACTGGGTGTATTGCTCGTGTTCTTATAAAGTCAAGTGCATGCATTTATAAGAGAATATTAGCATATATTATTTATAAATAGATTTTTGATGAATACATATAACGCTGTATGATAACGTATATAATGTATTGTACACATACGTGTACATATGCATATCCTTGTATTATATAACCATATAAGTTTATTACAATATAGTATATTACATAGAGACGCGGAACTAATTTGTTTACTGGTTTCCTACTTTTTCTTTATATGCAACTGTGGTAATCATAGAGCCTTGCTACTTTCGTACATATATATATAAATGCACGCGTACATGCACACATGCATCCACACTTGTAGATGCATAAACGCTTACAAATACACGTGAATGCTACTCTACACACATTGATTGCTTTGGCTGGCAAAGGCAATTGCTTAGTATTTGTGTATACGTGTGCGTATGCTAGCATTCACGCGTGTCACATGCTTACCGCAATATTTTCCCACATTTATATAAATGCATATGACTTGAAAAATTTGCGAACTGTGTGTGTGTGTGCGTGTGTGTGTGTGTGTGTGTGCATATTTATTTTTTTGATATAGATATGTGAGCATGTATGTGCCTGTGCTTTGTATCTACGTGAATATGAAAATATGCGTATGTGTGCGCATACACTTGCTACTTTCTTATACTTATAATAAAAAGGAAAAATTGCATTTTCTGGCTTTCTGGCATATTGCTTTTACCAGCTAGTAAATGGAAGCAAGTGAAGAAATTTACGATAGACAAACTTGGAAACAAACGTGCAAATTTAAAAAAAAAAAAAAAAAAACCTCGCAGTTTTTTTTTATTTACTAATATTACGTAAGGGAAGCAGTGCGGAAAATATAATGAATTTACGCGTTAACATTGTTGTCGACGACGGTGACGTCAACGAATACGGCAAAATGAACGACACCAATGTCTTCGTTGACATTGGCATTCCGTGCAGTTTTCTGTTTCGTCATTATCATCAACATTGGCATTATCGTTGTCTACTGCATATTTCATGATCATACAGACATATATATATACATATACAGACATATATATATATATATTAGTTTGGGGAAAAAGAAATCCATTATTTTTTCGGTAGATGGCTGCACTGATAGATTTCTCGTAAAGTATCGCGTCAAACAATTTCAGATTTATGCTCGTTGGAAAGGTGACATTTCGCAATAAAAAAAATTCTTTTGCTGTTTTTTATTTGGTGCATTCAGTTGTGAGTTACAGCGTGTTAAAAATGGAAGTGAACAAAGAGAAAATTCGGTACATTTTACAGTTTTTCATTGACAAAGGCGAAAATGCAAGCCAGGCGGCTAAAATTGTGAATGGTATTTATGGTTCCGATACTGTAACAGCCAATTATGTGCAATTTTGGTTTCGTAGATTCCGTTCAGGAATTTTTGATGTTAATGCACCTCGCACAAGTAGGCCGGTCGTCGAAAATGTCGATAAAATCGGAGAAATGATCGAAGTTGACCGGCATGTTAGCAGTCGTAACATCGCCCAGGAGCTAAAAATCGACCATAAAACAGTTTTAAACCATTTACACAAAGCTGGATTCAAAAAGAAGCTCGATGTTTGGGTGCCACCAATTAACAGAAAAAAACATGATGGATCGAATTTCCATCTGCGAAGCCTTGGCCAAACAGAATGAGCTAGACCCGTTTCTTAAACGGATGGTGACTGGAGATGAGAAATGGATCACATACGATAACCCTGTGCGAAAACAATCGTGGTCAAAGGGCGGTGAAGCACCTCAAACGGCCAGGAAGGTTTTGCTATGCATTTGGTGGGACTGGAAGGGGATTATTTATTATGAGTTGCTTCCATATGGCCAAACGCTAAATTCTGATCTCTACTGTCAACAACTGGATCGTTTGAAGATAGCGATTGACCAGAAACGGCCAAAATTAGCCAACAGGAGAGGTGTCGTGTTCCACACATCTACAGTGACTCGCCAGAAACTTCGGGAGCTTGGTTGGGAAGTTTTAATGCATCCGCCATACAGTCCGGACTTGCCACCAAGCGATTATCATCTTTTTCTTGCATTGCAAAATTTCTTTAATGATAAAAAATTGGAATCTAGGGAGGATTGTGAAAATCGACTACTAGAGTTTTTTGCAAATAGAGACCAGGACTTCTATGAGAGAGGCATTTTGAAGTTACCCTTAAAATGGCAACAAATCATACAACAAAACGGTGCATATTTGACCCAAATCGGACAATCCGAAGCATGTTAAATAAAGTCCTGAAGTTCATATAAAAATAATGGACTTCTTTTTCCCTAAACTAATATATATTTATATATAAATTTAGGTTTACGTAGGTTTATATACTTCTTTATCATTCAAGACTTGCTTAACGGTCTTTCCTTTTGCTTTCTTTTTGCTTTCTCTGTTCGGATTTTGTAATTTATACTGTTACCTTATCTGTATGCGCAAGTGTATGTGAACTGCACGTTAGAGACAATCCAGCTGTACACATACTTGCATATATACATCTATTTGTTTCATTGATGCCTTGGCCGCTCAATTGAAAACTAATGGTAAAGAAATATTTGCCATCTACAGTAATTGTATAAAGTTCTCTCAATATAAAAAATAAATAAAACACATTTGATTTTGTAATTATTTAACGGAATAGATGTTTGTATTGTTGACAAATTACGTTCAATATCATTGCTTTCGTTTAAATTTATTGCAGTAAAATTTTTACGTGAAGTCACACCTTACTTTAGAAAAGCGAGCATTATTTCGGAGGTGGGCTGGGAATTGCAACGGGCTTTTCTATGTCCCTTGGGTCCGGGAGTGGCCGCTTCACCACCTGCTCCAAAAACAACACCGCGAGCTGATACACGATACATACCTTTGCAATTAACGCATTTGGCACGAAATCTAAAATATATCGATCCAGGTAAATAATATTTATATATTTATTTATTTTTTATTTACTTACACATGGAACTCAACTGAGACAAATTAATAGTCGAACTCAATTGACTCTTAGAAGCAAATCTTATACTAATTAGTATTAAAAACTAATGTTAAGTGTACAAGGAGAAGTAAAGAAAAAAAAAAATAGTAATAATAATAGTAATTAAATAATAATAATAATAAAGTATAAGCTAATAAGAAGGAGAAAAAAAGAAAAAAAGCGTGTACCCAACTAGCACAATGGCACACCCATAACCAGTACAAAACCAACTTGCAAATCAACCACTAAGCCATCGTAAACATGCAAAATCTTGGCAGCCGATTAGGTAAACAACACCAATTAATTTCCGAATCATAATGAGATTAGGATCATAAGATTAGAAGTTAGTTTAAGTAAGACATAGGTAAATCGCGCCTATTAAGCTGTGTTGTTTTGATAGACTCTATAGAATCCGATATTAAGATTAACTGAAAGACATTATTTAGATTTCTGCAAGCAATTCTAAACGGGTTAAATAGCTCATAAGTATATTTACATTTACTCGTCTTAAGGAACATGAAGTGCCTCTAGAAGCGGTTGGGGACATTTAAGCTTATTTCACTAAGCAATGTGGACGAATCGATAGTAGGATCAATTAATTTAATTAAGAAGGAGACCCCAAGAATAAATCTACATTTGTCAAGTGACGATAAGGATAACAGAAGCCTATTTTCATAAGGAGGCAAGGAGATAAGCGGGTGCCAATCCAAACTCCTAAGGGCAAACAGCAAAAATTGCTCTTGAACTGATTCAATTGAATCTACTTAACACCTATAGGGAGAAGACAATACAATCGAGCCGTATTCACGTGTTTTTCTAACTAAGCGCATGTATAGCTTTTTTGTAACGTAAGGATCCTTACGCTCTTAATGAAATCAAGCGGGAACCTACCTTTACTTAAAGAGAGCTTAATGTGCAAATTAAAACGTTACCTTTGTTAACAAATAATGTGTTCCCTCAAATTGTCTTTCTTTTTACACCCATTACCGTTATTCATAAAAAAGACAAAAAAAGTAAAAGAACTAAATTTTCACGCTCTGTAATATGATGTGGTCGCGACTAATTTTTCAAATAAAAGTTGTTGTCGTATAAGCGTGTGGACTTTGTAAGCGTGTCATTTGAAAAGTTTAGGGCACTTCGAAATTCTTTTGCAAACGAAAGAATGGTTGCCACAGATACTATTTAGTTGGCCAGACGTATAGATGGACAGATCTGAAACTGGCTAAAAATTTATATACTTTAAGGGATTTTTTTAACTTATTTCTGCGCGTTTTAAAGGTATTGAAAAAAAAAAATTAAATTTCGAAGCACTATAACATTGGGTAGGATTGGTCAACTTTTTCCATGCCGGTGCTACAGCATCGCCCAACCAATATGCGTTCAAATTGTTGTATATTTATCTGTTATAGTTTAGGAGTAATGAGCAAAAAACCAATTTTTCATTCTTCTTGAAAAACAAAGGTGCTCCCATTTCACATGGTGCTGTGGGCGTGTCCTTCGACCAGTTTGATCCATTGTCATCACCAAACTGCTTGCAAGAACTGACAATGTTTCTGCGGAATTTGAAGTTGATAGCTTCAGTTTTATGGCCAGGAAAATGTTTATGACATTAGACAGACGTGCAGACGGACATGTTTAAATCGCTTGAGAATTTGGTGCTGATCAAGATTATATATATATATAGCGGGGTCTCTGTTGCTCCCTTCTGGGCGTTGCAAAAGTTTTGACAAAATGAATATACTTCAGTGATGGGTATAAAAATAAAATTCCATTCACAACAACGACGATAATGATGATGGTGGTAAAGATTATTATCCTAATAAATGTAATAATTTTTAACTTTATGATTATAAAACTTTATTGTTTCATGAAAAATTTTTAAGTTGTTCAACTCGAGAAGTAATATATATGTTACTATGGTATATGGTATTGTGATCAAAAACTAAGACCAAAGTTCGCGTTAAATTGCGCAGTTGTCTCGAAAATCAGAAGTATTTTTTTTTCTATATTGGTAACATTGTAATCTGTAAAATGTGCCAAATTCATCATTAGTGTTTCAGATGTGTGATTGTATTGAGCAAAGAAGTTGCATTAAATTTTGATTTGCAAATGCAATGGACCTTTGGATTTGTCAGGAAGAAACATTTACAAGTGGTATAAGCAGTTCAAAGAATACGGAGAACGGTTTGAAGACGTAGAGCGTTTCGGACGATCGTCAACGTCTATCGATGAAGGTCACGTCAAACAAATCGAACTTTTGATGCTCAAAACCGTCGATTAGCTATTAGGGGACCGTGCTGACGCTATGCGCATTTTAAACGGATCAGTCAACAACATTTTGAAAGATTTTATGGGCCTGAAAAGCGTCAAATCCCAATTGGTACCAAGAACACTCAATTTCTGCGTTGGTTTTTCGAAACCATTTCGTTAACAATTCAAACCACATCGTTCCACATCCATCGTATTCACCTGGTTAAGCCCCATATAACTTTTGGCTAGTGCCTAAACTCGAAAGACTGCTTTCTTTTGACTCGATTGAAAACACACCAGCTGAATCCGTAGAAAGCTACCAAGGCCATTCCGGAAATTTACTATAACAGTTGTTTCGAGGATTGGAAAAAACGTTGACATAAGTGTTTAGTAGCTGAGGGGGTTGCGTTGAAGGCGAAGAAATAGATTTAAAGAAGATACAATTAAATTGGTCTTAATTTTTGATCACAGTAGTTACTAAAAACTACTGATTTTCATAGAACGTAAATTTATGTATGTATAACATCGAGAGGTCCATTTAAGCTTTAGGCCCATTCTAGAGTGGAATAATTGCGTGCTTACATTGCATAAGTGGATATGGAGGACTTCATCCTGCTATATTTATAGTTTAGTTTTGGTTGAGTTACCAGAAAGAAAAGTGTTGTTAGTAGAAAAGTGAAAACTCAATTTAAGTTAACAAAACTTAAACACTAGTTTATATTTAAAATAAACTTACAAACGCACACAAACACACACACACACACACATACATGCATACATAAATACGCTTTGCTTACATCTTAGTTAAAAGTCTTCCCCTTTGTCAACATCGTCATCATCATCATTATCATCATTATCATCATCATCATCGTCATCATCGTTATAATAGCAAAACATCGTTTTATGTTGTTTGACTGTTTAAGAGGGTGTTATACAATATTTTGTACATACAAATGAAGTTAAGTTAAGAAAAAACTTCAGTATATGTGTATACAATTGTATATCTCTAATAATATTTTATATTTAGTTTATGTTTTAATTGTAACGTTTGTTGCCTTAAAAGTCGGCTTCTTATTTAGCACTTTATTTAAGAAAAATTTTCAACTCTAAACAAAGAACTTAGTTTCGCAAAATTTTCAGAAGCGCACACACACACACACACACACACACACACACACACGAGATATACATGCACTGACATGCATCCGTAAATGTAATAAAATATGAACATAAATTAAGCACTTAAGGGTGTACGTATGTGCATTAAGTACGTAAATGTATGCATGTGAATATAGTAAAAAGAGAAAAAACGGCTTAATGTTATTGAAAACTTTTTGAAAAACAAATACGCAGCCAAAATGGTATAAATGATTTCTAAACTGTACTTCTAATGTGGACTTTGTTAGTCAATTCTATCGGTGTAAAGATGCTCATGAAAACTCGCCTACCGCTTCAGTGTTAATCGACTTTGGTAAAGTCTATGCTTTGTCGTCCTTATAAAGACGGAGGTACATTAACCCAAATAGCAATCACATGAAGTTGTATTTAATGTAGTAAATGGAATTTTTGGAATGGTTTTCCTTTCTATCACATGACGGCATTTTCCAAAAAGTTCGTTGTAATTGTTGAAAGTGACATTTGAAAGAATTCTTGCTTTAATTAGCTTTGTTACGACTTCACAATCTTTTGGAGAATAACAAGTAAGAAGGTGAGCTAAATTTTCGAAATCTACACTATGAAACTAATACATTGGTATTGGCATTGCTATTGCATATTAGATTGTTAACAGTTGACGTGACTGTTTATGGCTCTGGATGACTTTGTAGCTGCTTCTCGAAAATATATCGTTTTAAGTTTTCTACCTCTCATAGCTTGCAAGATATTCGTCTTAATGTTTCCATGTTTGCGGTTGCACTATGAACGTTTTATCGTTGAAAATTTAAATAAAATAGTCCTTCTTAAGAGTTGTGATTTTCAGTTCAATATTTGCTACGAATTATAAGCACGAGATTTTTACGTAATGCGGGCACAGTTGTGAATAGCTTCGTTCACATTTTTAAATGCGAGCTTTGGCTATCTACTTTAAGCCTATATACCACATCTCTGTGACTGTCTATCTTAAAGTCCAATTAAGTTCATTAGATAAGTTAATCTTAAAATCATTGTGCAGCACTGTGTCTAAGACTGTCAGCTGGGTTAAGAGAATTTGTGAATTTGTCTTGCCAAAAGCTCAATATTTTGTAAAGAGTAAAGTACAGTTTAACTTTCGTTTAATAGCAAAGAATTAATGCGTCCAGAAAAACGTTAATCTGCATAGATTGGAGTTCGAAAGTGATGAGGTCTTATTTAAAAACGCTTTCAAGACTGACTTTAAATAGGGCTGTGTTATGTTCCGAGCATTTTCGAGTACACAAAAACCGTAAACATTGTATCTTAGTCAAGTTGTCGTTAAAAATAGATTGGGAATCGCAATTCTTTAGTGCTATCTGCCTGCATACATACATTTATGCGAGTTAAAGTAAAAGCAGAGGCCGTTATAAGAAATTCTCAAAATATTTTATGTTATATTTTTATTAATAAAGTAGTGACTGTATGCGTGTGGCAGTACCAGCAGTGGCAATAATAACGGCAGCGCTTGCTTTTGTAGTTGTATTACAGTAATTTTACTATAAAATAAGCACATCTGGGGTTCATTTGTCTAGAATTTATGCCCACGTGAAGTGTAGTTTCAGTTATAGAACCAAATTAAAAAAAAACAAAAATAGCGCGAGAAAAACACACGCACGTACATCCATTGCACTAAACACACTACATAGTATTTTGCCGGTTATAAGCAGAAATTTAATGAGTTTTGTTACTATTTATTATTATTATTATTATTATTATTATTGTTGTTGTTGTTGTTGATTTTTTGGCTCATCAAATTATATTGTAGCAAATGTTATAGTAATTGCCTGTACATTTTCCTTTTCCTTTTCCTTTTCATTTTTTTTTTTTTTTTTTTTTTTTTATTCATTTTTTATTATTTTCTTTTCATAAATATTAATTTTTTGTAGAGAATCGTTGTCTGGAGCTTCATTCACCAGACGGCGTGCATTCATGTATTTTACGCGCCTCTGACTCAGCGGAAGCTCTAATTTGGTTCAATGCTTTGCATAGTGGCATGAGCTGCAGCACTCAACGTGCTCTCGTGGAGGCCAATCGTGCTTTAATGAATGTCATTGGCGAATTGAAACATATTGGCTGGCTGAGCAGACGACTTAATGGCGGGGGAGGCAGTAGTGGTAGTGTTGGCGGAGGTGGAGGTGGTGGCGGTGGCGGTGGCGGTAGTGGCACTGCTCTTGCTGGCGGTAATAGTGCTAGTGGGGGTGGTGTTGGCGTTAATGCTATCTTAGGCATTACTACAAGTGCTGGCAGTGCTGGCGATGTGGTTAGTATCGTGAAAATTGCTAAATTGTAAAAACTATTTTCATATGATAAATTACTTGATAAATTTCCTTTTCTCTATTCGGCATTTTTTCGATTTTGCCTTAGCCAAGCGGTCGTTCAAGTTCGGAGAGTTCAGATGAAAACGATAAATGGCAACCAATATTTGTTGCTGTCACGGAACGAGAACTAAGGTCGGTGCCTATGAAAGATTTTTTCATTAATTTGCTTTAAATTTCTATTGAAAATTGTTTCTCTGGACGGATTTTTGTGAACGGACAATAATAAAATTAATCATATCCTTTCAATATGTTATCTTATGTATATATATATATATAATATATAAATAAATACGTTGGGTTAGCGTCCAAAGAACCTGTTCCTATCCTAATACTACGTTACAGTTTTTTACTGCTTTTTGAAAATTTTGGCATATCAAGTGGTCAATTGGTCAGAACTTTCCTTTGATTATTTGATTGTCCCTAATAAATATATGTGTCAAGTTTTAGGTCAATATACCTTGTAGGCCGATGAGTTGGGCTTCATCTTACTTTGCGAAAAGCTAACTAACTTTCTAAACTGTTTCTAATTTCATAAATAGCGATTTCTTTACTTTTTCATAAATGTTCTGTCTTAAGCGGAGATTTAGAAATTTGCTCCTAAACTGCACGATAATAACAGATATTATTTATTATTTTGTTCTTTGTTACCGTTGCTCTAATGAAAATGAAAAAAGGCAATATTTGTGTGTGTGTTGCGTATGTGTGAATTTCTTTCGAAAGCTTGCATGTGCGTCAAACATTTGCAACACCCAAAACAAAAGAAAACTTTTAGGACCCCATAGGATATACAATTTTGGATCAATCTAAGTATGTCCGTCGATGTGTATACCTGTAGTAGACATTCTCCTAATTATGAAAATGAAGGTATCGGCTTCAAATTTGGGGAAAAAATTTGATTGTTCAAACCACACGGTCAAAAAACACGTCTACCACACAACATAAAATGAGAGCATTTCCGCTTTCAAAACTAAAAGAAAAGGCATCTTTTGCTTATCACTCATCAATTATGATACGCGAAACGAAAGTAATTTTTTTATCGCACCATGAGAAGGGGCAAAAAGTGAATTTGTTTTGAGAATACGAAGCGCAAACAATTATGGACAGATGATTAGAGCGTAATAGGCAGTCAGCCGAGTGGACAGTAACCGTCAAAGCGACAAAAAGCTAGTTTCAATAAAACAACTGTCACTTATGATCGAAATACCGTGAAACTTAGATACGTATCATATGAAGATCCCTACTACCCAGAAATCATATGGCTATGTGAGCGGTGTTGCGATATATGTGTTAGAACGGTGACGTACTAAGAGACGTGATTAGTCGCAAATAATGAATATCTCTGATCAGTTGATTATTTATAGTATTAAAATTTTGCCCGATATCGGTAGTCTGTAAATGCTGTAAATTAACCCTTTGCATCCGAATCATTTTTTAGTGTATTTAGGGTATTCAGCTCTACCTGGTCGTAGTTTTAGTAAAAAGAGCATCAAAAATTTTACTACAATTTTGCCGGAATAGCTATAGTGTTCAGACTCGAATAATGTTAATTACACACCAAGTAAAAAAATTTACAACGCGTGCATAATTTGACGTACAATATTATCGAAAATTGTAATGGCGCCTCTTGGGCGCCGTTCGGGTGCAAAGGGTTAATAAATTTATATTCTCTTGACTTTGCCCCCTTTTGCATAAGTTTTATTTAACTATAGATTAAGCAGCTGCAGTCCTTGTTCATATCATTGCCGTCAATGTTTACATGCTTTTCCCTTTTGACCGAGTTGATGTTGTGTGGATCGACAAGCACAAAAACTTAAATTGAAAACTAATAATATCCTGAATACTTTTTTTTTTTTTATTTTCGTTTTATATATTTCAACAGAGAGCTTTTATGGTTTTTACATTCGAAAAGTGTGCATTAACGTGTACGGGTGTAAGCGTGTGCATGTTTTTACGAATTCTGACCAAAGGTGATGAACCAGTTCTTTGACATGATATTTTCGGTGCAAATGTATATAAATGCTTTGAAAATTTATTGATAAAGTTTTGAGAGTAAAAGCAAAAAATGAAAGGAGAAACTTTTTCTGTCGTTTGACTTTTTTTATTTATCCTTTTATTTTTTTTATTTTGTTTCGGTTAAAAGATAATAAAAGCTTTGGAATTGAGATTATGTTTTTATTGTTTCCTTTTTAGGTTCGTTCTCAAGAAAATCCCCCTTTTTATCAACATTTTCTATAACAACCATAAAAACTTTTCTATATTTTGTTCATTTAATAGTTTTTTAATATGCTTTTACCAAAATTAGTTACATTCGGTTTTCGACTTATATTTTTTTCGCTTTTTTTTTGTGTTTTTTTTTTTTGCAATTCGTCGTACACATTATTATGTTTTCAGTGCTTTGTCCAAAAGAAGAATTGTTGCTGTCGTTATTATTGTTGTTTTAAAGAGTTTAGAGAGGAGACTTTTGACGAACAAATTGTAAATATGTATACAAATGCAAAAATTTGCAATGGGCTAAAGCAATTCGTGACCGTCTGCGTTGTAGTTGTTATTATTATTACTTCAAATAATTTAAAATTCCAATTTGTATTCGTATGCTTTGCTTTTCATTTATAGAATCTACGAAAGTGCACCATGGTCGGTAGAGGCTTGGGGACGTCCTTTAGAAAGTTTTGCTTTGGCCACTACTCGACTGGCTGGAGCAGGCAATAATTCATCTTTGACTGTAAGTTTTTACGCTGAAAGAAAGAAAAAAAAAAAGAAAAAAAAAAAGAAAAAAAAAAAAGAAGAAATTCTCAATGTTATCGTTGTGCATATGTCCTTGCTTTTCGTGTTGCCGCAGGGACAACAGTCGACCGTGTTTTGTGTGCGTTGCGGCACAACGCGTGGCGTTTTGGTGTATTGGCTGCGCTCGGAGACACATCGTGATATGGCGGCTTGGGCTCGCGCTTTAGTGCAGGGCTCTCACAACGCTGTCAATTATCAGCGCGAGTTTTCTTTTCGCTGTCTGTATCAAGGAAGACAGTGCCAACTGGTTGTGCATTTAAATCGTGGCTTTTGTTTATACGAATGTGGTTATGCGCCGCCCGCCCAAACCAAAACCCAATTATGGCAATTTCCGTTTGACAAATTACGTGGCTCAGCTGATGACGGCAATCGTATGCTTTTTCTTGACTTCGGCGACGACGGCGAAATTGTAAGTACAAAAAATTTGCTTTTTTTGGCGTTTTATTTGTTTTTGTAATAAAACATAATTTGCATTTATTTATTTATTTACTTTTTTTATTTTGCTCTTTTATTATCTCAAAAATTACCTGAAAGGAATTGGATATGGAGTGTTGTCCTAAACCGGTGGTATTTGTTTTACATAATTGTCTATCGGCAAAAGTTCATAATATTGTTTAAATTTTTTTTTTGTTTTTCTTTTTTTTATAAAACGAAAAGGAAATATTAGGAAAAATCTGGAACAAAAATAGAAATTATTGATACACCAAAAGAAAAAAAAAAAAAGAAGAAATAATAAGAATAATAATAAAGGGGAGTAGATTTTTGTAATTTCGTACTTGCCTACAATAAATTAATTAAATACATTTATACATAGAGATAAAGTAAAAGTAGTTCGCACATATACATATATCATACCAAACAAGGATTTAAATGGAAATGAAACCAAGTAATGATAGAAATATCAATGCAAAAAAATCTATAAAAAAAATTACTCTACTACAAGGCGCATTGGAACTTCCTAAAATTCCCTAAAATTCCCCTTCTCGCCCCGTCCCATCCGATCAAAATGTCCTCATAAATATATTATAACATCAAGCTGCCTAAAGGCCCGAAATAGAAACTAAATATACAGCCCAGCGTATATAGATAGCATAAGCTACACCTTAAGAATGTACATTAAATTTCTATTGAAAGATTTGCAAAGCATAAATATATGAAGGTTTATACTTTTATATATTTAAAGTGTAGCGTAAATTACCTTAAAAAGATTTAAATTTGTTGGTTTGAAATTATAAAATTCATATCGTAAAAATTATCCTAAGAGTATGAAGAGTATTTCTTCAACATCCGGCGGAACTGTCTGCTTAGAAAAATTGACATAAAAACAGACTTTTTTTTTTGTTTTTATTATTGTCAACTTTATCATCATTTTTAACTATTTTTTTTGTTTTTTACCTTAAAGAGATTTCACTGACGTGAAAATCGAAACTTTATACCGGCCACCGTAAATTTGTGAATATTTTCTTCTTATCTGCGTTTTACTCTGAGTTAAGCAACTACAGCGTGCCAGTTCACGCAATTCAATAAACTGATTATAAATCAATTTTCTAAACCACTTGAAAAAATGTAACTATCCCAGGCATTTTCTTTTTCAAACGAATTCACCGAAACATTTCTAGAGCAAACAAAATTTAGCGCACGAAGCTAGGAAATATACCGAAATATACTGAATTTGACACTTGCGCCTATATTTTTTTCCCGTTATCCCTACATTCGAAGAATTTTTGTAATTTTGAAGTCGTTCTATGAATTTTTCTGCCTCGATTACTTACGTATTTGAAAAAAAAATTTTTAGGTAAATTAATTCTATTTAAAGACTTAAGCGTTTTTCTAGAAATCCTTTCAAAAAAACTCTCGTCTAAGCATTCTTATGGTGAATCATGCTATTTACTTGCCCATGATGCTACATGTGTATATAAATATAGATTTCAAATGTTTGTTTTTAAATTTAAAAAAATTTAAAAAATACATAACTGAACAAAACGAAGAGCAGACACATTTTTCCATTTCTTTCGTTTTGCGGTGCAAATTGAAAAAATCCAATTGCAAACAACTTAGTTGGACGTTGCATATTTTATTTGAAATTAATTTCTTCTAATAAATAACTTTCGAGACTGGAAAGAATACGTCGTCTAAAATATAAGAGGTTTAAAAACTTAACAAGCTCTACAAAAATAATCGATTTAATCTAAGCCGAGTTGAACACATATTGTTTTCAATCGAAGGGTTCCATGCTCTTTTTCCAAATTGCTTACCATCCTGGATATTTTAGCGCGCTTCAGAAAAAATAAACAGGGAGATTTAAGCAAAAGCTTAAATGAGAACGAAACTCCTTGACATCATTATCGTGAAGTAATGAAGAGACCGACACACTTAAACATATTCCATTATTTAAGTTAATAAATAGCTAATATCGCAAAGAAGACAAAGAAGAGATTCTACTAAATAACGTTCGTGAATATATTCTCCATTGCCCGAATATTGGAAATATGGATTGTGAATTACCTAATAAAAGTAGAAATTGCAGATGACACTTTGGGAGAATATGCATCGAGCTTAATATAAGGCACATATCATTTTTAATTTTATTTTGAATAAGGAAAAAAAAATCGTAACTCTCAAGCATTTCATTATTTCATTTAGATTCAGAACAGAACCATTTTTCCAGCCTTTGAGTAAGCGGTTTTTGGTGTTGTCTGCTTTAAAAGTCATCCTTTTTTAAAGGGAAATTTGCTAAAGTTCGGCCGATGCTTAACCCTTTTGCGACCTAAGCATCCAGTTTTGTTATTACCCAAAACTTTTCTAAACGTTTTAAAAAATTGAAGGCGAATATTGCAACTAGAGCTAATTTTTCAAATTTTCAAATGTTCGACTGGATTAGCTGTATACCAACGCTATCAGAACAATAAACCTTTCGAATATCACACTTTATGTACCTCATGCGTGTGGATTAGCCCTCTTTAAAAAGGAAAGTCACATTTTGAATTTCGTCTGTAAACGATATATGTTAAGAATGAATTCTTTGAAATTCAATTAGCAACCATCTTAAAGGTAAATTTTGTAAAAGCGACTACGTAAATCGAGACTTCAATATAAATTATTAAAAAAAAAAAAAAAAAAAAAAAAAAAATATATATATATATATATGAATAAGGAATAAAATAAAAATTTTTGTAAATTTTCAAAAAAATTAATTAGAAGCTCCTAAAAGTAGGCCACACTTAAGAATACACTATAAACATATAAATAAATTCATTAAACATGCATAACTACAGTAAATCATGCCATACTTAAGTAACAAGTTAAATATTTATCTATTTGTACTCTTCGAAATTATGCAATAAAATCTAGATACACTTGTGTAACATATATATATCCTTTCTCTCTCTCACTCTCTCTCTCTCTCTCTCTCTCTCTCTGTCTCTCACTCCTCTCTCTTTATATATATATATATATCTTTATATATATATGTATACATCTTTCCAACTCCGTACTCCCATCACTACTTCCTCTGTGTAGACTATAATTACCTTTAATAATATAATTCAAAAATAATATATATTTTTTCAATTTTAAAATGAGTCAAAAACTAAAAGGAAATAAAGAAATAAAGTGAAATTAAATGAAATTTTGGTAATAACATACGATCTTATAATGATAAAATTATATTCATACACAAAAAAATAAGAAAGAAAAAAAATGCAAAGCAACAAACACAACAATAAATATACAATATTTTAACAATAATTATAGTCATTTCATAATACATATAATATACATATAAATAACTACATACAAACATAAGGATTCATTTGTTGTTTTTACGCTGTAAGTAAAAGAAAAGGAAAATACCTATCTTTCTCTTTCTATTCTCGTCATTTGAAACTTTTTCTATTTCTTTCTTACAACAAACAAAATGCTGTCATATTAGTAAAAAGCAGAAAAATGTGTAATGTGTGCAATAAATACATGGGTAATTGATAATGAATTAATATTAATATAACAACAACACAACAACAACAACAACAACAACAACACCACAATTAAATATAAAAATTAATATAATGATGATAATAACAATAATAATAATAATGAGAGCAAAACAAAATGTGAAAACAATATAAACGAAATTAAATTAAAAATTTCAATTATTCGAAAATGAAATGAATTGTCGTTAGTACTATTGGGAGATTAAAAATGTTCATAAATCGTCAGCCAGTCCAGTGCCAGTAAGATTTGGTTAATATGTGCACAAGACTTCAGTCAAAAAAGGTAAGTAATAGACGTTAATAAAATTTGAAAATTGTTTTAGTAAAATATCAGTATATAAGATGAGATTTACCTTAGTGTCGTTGAGTATCTGGACGCGTGTGTGTAGAGGCATATATCATTTTAAAATCCTTATTAGGTATGCAAATATGAAACCGGAGCATTAGTCAGTTGTAACGCATGCATATAACGCAACGCAAAAATACTGTTTCTAAGGTCGAAGTCGTCGAGTTCTTTTGCCAAATAATAAGCGTTCGCCGAAAACGGACCTTTTTTTGCCTGAACTGTATAGACGATAGTCTCTTTGCATCGAATCTCAACTGGGGGTGAAAAGTGCATTTGTTTTGAGAATCCTGGGCATAAAAATTCATGAATAGATTCACATCGATTGCGACACTGAATTATTTTGCAAGGCAAATGGTATTCTGCATTTGGTGTGAACACAAGCGTGTGCTGGTATCCAACTGTAAAGCATTAGTCCATTCAACTCATTCATCAAACTCGAATCTTTTCGCCAGCACTTAATTGCATCGATGGGACACATACTTGCTGAGCAAACCTTCGTTGCTTATGCAAATATGCGACAAAGGTGCTGTGTCTTGTTTGTTCCAAAAGAGCAACAGTTTTTTTGGCGTCTTATCCAATAATTAATTCTTCGAATAAAATATCTCTTTATAATATTCATACAATAAACATCTTGTGTATTTTCCACACGAAAATTCCGATTACATGTGCACATACATTTAGTCTCAACCTTTGTATTTTTGTGTTTTATATTGGCATTGTAGAGTGTGATAGTAACAAATATATTATATGAATATTCCCCTTCGAACGCATCCAGATAGTCAGTACATGATCTTTACTTTTCGCTACGAAATGGATTTATCAAATACTTTCAACGTTTAGGGGGGCAAACAAAGAGATCCCTAAAAGTAGGCTCTTGATTATGATGAATCGTGGAATAAATTTTACAATTTTAATTTGCCGCCCATCTATCGTAATTCCGATCGTGGTTGCAAAATCTTTGCAATTCTCTTCTGTTTTCATTCGTAGTTGTGTGTTAAATGGAAATTGTAATTATTATCACATTTTTTACCTTCGAGTTTATGCAATATCCGTCATTAAAATTCATCCTCATTTCTTCCAAGCTAGGCGCCATTATACGCAAGTCTCACTATCGAGCGGTGTATAAAGAGAGTGGAAGAGTTGACATTTAGGAAAGACCGGTACGCCCATGGCATGCAACTTATTTTTAAAATGTTTTCTCTTCGCTTGTTGTGTTAAATATTTAATAGACGCGTGAACATAATGACAGGTGACAGTCAGAGAAAATGACTTAATATCGTTTGTAAATTTAGCTATTAATAACTACACATCATTAGGACTCATAATAAAATATGTAGTACGCCTTCAGACACCTTAACCTTGGCCTGTAGTGACAAAAAATGAAGAAATGTAACAGCGACACCAACGTTTAATTTCAATTATCAATAACGTTATCGATTAAGTGATATATATTTAACCTATTCACTTTTTCCCGAAATGAAGAGTAAGTGATAATGTTCATTAAAGGGTTTACAGAGGACTCGAACAAGGGAGAATGTAGTTCGTAGTTAATCCTAATGCATCGCGGTAGACGTAAGGAAAATATGTGCCTAAAGACTTTACTCGGGGCAGTAAAGGCAAGCTCGTCACATCAAGAGCCGGCCTTCTCATTGCGAGGAAGTTTAAGCTAATTGATAGAAACCTGTTCTGCCCATATTACCATACTCAGGAATGTATATGTATTTTGTGGAGCATATTGCGCATACATCTAGGTGGTAAGAAACTGAATAATAAATTCGTTATTCTCTGACGTGGTTCTAAACGAGAAGAAAGCTATTTGTATTTTTTTTTTTTTTTTTGGTTTTTTCATTTGTCAGCCTTTTTATGCCTACCATTGAAGGATGGCGGTATTCTTAATTTGGCTTTTTCATAATGTATGTAACATTCAAAAATAACCGTCAGAGACCCTTGATCTGCCTAAAATGGGTTAATTCTGAAGTGAATACCATCGCTATGGGTATCACATAGAAGAATTTGGAGTGTAGAATGCGAAAAACATAGTGACAGGTGTGCGAGATTCGGCCCCAGCCGAATACAACTTTCTTACTTGTTTTATTTAACTTTAACTGCATTTGTTTTTTGTTTATTAATTTCGAAGGTTTGTGTTTGTCGAACTTTAATTTCTCATTAAGAAAATCTTTGTTTCAATGTAAAAATATGATATATGTCCCATGAAAACTGAAACTAAACCACAATGTAGAACCATCTCGCTGCTATTATAGCAGCTAACTTTCAGTATGTCTTTTTTTATATTTTGAAAATCAACCAACCACAACTGAAATTTCATTAATCTTGCTAAAACTCTACGATACTATGCTCCATTACACCTCAGCGCATTCAAAAGAAAAGTGGTTGAAGTGTGTAGTTAGTGGTTGGCAGAAAAAAGAGAAAGAGAGAAAGAGAGAAAGAGAGAGAGAGAGAGAGAGAGAGAGAGAGAGAGAGAGAGAGAGA
>NW_023998433.1:1726948-1729446 GCF_014805625.2 Glossina fuscipes | reverse complement strand
AGAGAGAGAGAGAGAGAGAGAGAGAGAGAGAGAGAGAGAGAGAGAACGAGAGATATAGAGATTGCGAGACATAATAAGAGAGAAAGGTGCAGAGAGTTTGCAATATCTATTGAAGGAAGGGCTGTAACAAAGTTTGTTAATACAAGTTAAACTCGGATGAGTAAAATAAAGTTACAAATAAAAAGAAAATAGTTAAATATATGAAAGAGAAAATGAAAGAATGAGACAGGATTCTAATTTAAATAAAAAATCGAAATTAATGCATTTTCTATACTCAAAACTTATTCACATATATCTTCTTCTCTAATTCTACTTAGTTTACTTGTGCAAAGAAGTAGACAAATATACGCCAACAAATTAACAAACGAATAAATATACAAGTCCTGGATGGATGCAAATGTAACGCATGAATGCATAAACAAGTCAAGCTCAAGTAATGTGTATATATATATGTATATGTACATATATATATATATGTATGTATATATATACATATATTTATATTATAACATACATATGCATACACCGTTATAATATTACGTGCAGCACAGAGCAAAAAGTATAAGTAGTCAAATAAAAAAAAAGTGAGTAAAGAGTATAACGAGGAAAAGAACAACAGTTTGCCAGACTAATGTGGCATATACTAAATCGGTCATCTGGCATTAATGCAGATGTAAATGCCAAAACAATTAAAGTGTTACACTATTCTCAACATCGGCAACATCGACATCAGCCTTACCCGGAGCGTGAGCCTCATCACATTATCATCTTTATCTTTATCGTTATCGTTTTCGTTTTCGTTTTCGTCATTATGATCATGAAAGTTACTTTATGATGAAAGATTGTGGCTTAACTAGTTTGTTTGCTAACTGAGCTGGTTACTATGAAAGTTGTTTCTTGTCTACGCTGTACGATGATGAAACATTTGTTAGACGAAAAACTCAAGTGAAACGGAAAAATGTAAACCGAATATAATTTTGCAATGCAAAAATCTCTACACACAAATATAAACCTAAAAAGAAGAGGATTACAAACTGAGAAGTAAAAAACCAAACATATACTTGTCCAAGTGGTTTAGAACTGTAGGTTCTTCATGCCTTTTTTTTTGCATTTCTCAGTTATCAGGATTTTTTTATTTCTTATTTTTTTAGGTTTACTAAGTTAATAATATAATGTCTATTATTGTAGTTGTTGGCATTGTTACTGTTGTTTTACCTAACTAACGTAGTGATATTTTTTTTGTTTTGATATTATTGAACCCGCACTTGGCAACGCATGAGTACGTCGTGTTTTGCATACCAAATAAATTAAAATCAACATTTTTTTTCGGCTTATCTATATGTGCGTGTGTGTGATTGACATATGATTATAATATATATATATACGTACAAGGTATATGTGTATGTATATACATATATGTATATACATATGTATATGTATATGTGTATGTATACGTGTTTATGCGTCTGAATTATACCCAATAAGGAGACTAATAGTTCGAAAAAAACTTTAATTTTTATTATTTGTTTATTGAAAACGTTTAATGAACTTTCGGATGTCACTTCAGCTGTTCATGTTGTTGTTGATTTTTGGTTTTGTTATTTAACCATGGAAAACAAAAAAAAAATGTCGATTTACATTTCCGGCTTCCGTATGAAAGCGCCTATAGTTAGCCACAACAGTGGTTGACATTCAGGGTCATTTATTTTGCTGGCAACTGGCCACTGTTTTTGCTTCTAGTTTTTTTTTTTTTCAAGTTTGTTTTTCACATAGAATCTCAACTGGAAAAAACTATATAATCTGCCATTTTCACAAATTCAACATTAGTTACAAATATTACGTTCGATAACAAAAAATAAAAAATAAATATGTGTAAAATAAATTTAGTTTTTATCATAAATTTACTACTTGGCTTGAGTTTTTTAACTGAAGCAGGAGTGTTAAGGAATAAGGAGGAGCAGCCTCAAAGCACTACGTTACCAACGCAAAACGCTACGACAACAGATTTTGTTACAGTCACTACAAAAAAGTCTTTAGCTCGTAAAAACGATGAGGAAGCCGCAATTTTGGCAGCACAAGACATTTTGTTTGACTCTTCGCCTTCGGAACTTAAAACGGACAAGCAAACTGTTCAAGTCGAAAAGTCAGCGAAATTGTTATTGTTAAGTCCTCCCAAGCTAAGTGATAAAAATAAACAACCAGCTGAAGAAAACGTTGAAGAACCGGAAGATGGTGAAAGTCATTTTGAAAGTAACACAGAAATGCAGATGGACAGTACCACCGTCACTAGTAATGCCGAAACTACTAAGACCGCCAATGTGAAGATTAATTATGAAAAGTCTGAGACTTCTACAGAAGCCATTACATCGGTAGGAAAAGCAGTAAAAGTACATGAAAAACGTGACGTATCAGCCAATCACATGAAGGAAAAGGACCAGGGCAAACCGCTTATATATATGAAACCAAAAGAAGAGGAACACGGAAAACCGCCCGTATAT
>NW_023998433.1:1702115-1726938 GCF_014805625.2 Glossina fuscipes | reverse complement strand
AAAGAAGAGGAACACGGAAAACCGCCAGTAAATGCGAAACCGAAAGAAAAAGACGAGAAAGAATCAGAACCACCGAGATATCACATGAAGCCCGAAGAAAAACCTGAAATATTGAAAGATCACATCAAACCGGAACAAACTGGAAAAGAAAATGAACACATGCCCCGGGAAATGAAGAAACCTCATCCAAACAATGGAAAAGAGAATATGTGCCCTGCTACAAAGGCGGAGGAACCGAAAGATATGAAACATTCTTTCCTGCACACAGCCGTGCTTTATGAACCTGAACAAAGTTACGTTTTAGTACAACCTGAGCCACATTTACAATCGATTTTTAAAGGCATCGAAATTATTCCTACCTTCGTGGATCATTCAGTCGGAATTAATTATGTGGAGAGCTGGTAACGCTTACGGAGTGGGGATGGAGAGTAGAATTATAGACAAAGATAGATTTCAAGTCGGGAGAGACGGGAGAGAAAGATAGTAACATACAAAAGCTAATTTCTGGTACTTGCTAACTGGAGAATTTGAAATACTCTCTCCTGAAATTACCGGTGCAACTAGATTGTTTCAGAATTGCAGATTTGCGCAAATGAAAATTTTATATTGATTCGCAATATTATGAGATCTCTGATGCACATTTTGCAACGATACGCCGTGAAATACGAATTTCTGATGCTAAATATAGGAAAAAAAAAACTTGTAAAACGATTACTTACAAAATATTGAATTAAACACAAAAAATGTTCCTACCAAAAACCAAGACTACATCACCTTATAAGTGTACTGAGAGTAGCATGCGTAAGCGTATAATTACTTATAATATTTATATGATTTGCACTAATTGCGAGAGAATTTCTTAAGGGAAATAAATAAATTTAAACTACAAAAGAAATTAAATGAATATATGATGAAAATATGATGAGTTCATTAGTGAACTGTCATGGAACTGCAATACCGATGAAGATATCAGCGGAAAGCTCTTAAATTATGTCATCCGTAGTTATATCTATGTAATTGTGTTTCTGTACGGTAGATATGTTTTAGAAAAAAAAAAAAACTTCCATGCAAGGATAGAATTGAGAGATTACGTTGATGTTTTTTCGTGATAAATGTCATGACTTTTACCAGCTTAAGTAAATGTATATTATTTATAGAATTATTATTAATAAAAATAATTATTTATAAAATTTATGTTCAACAAGTGTTGTGGCTTGCATATGTATGCGAAATGGAAATTGTATTACTACAGCCACCACCGAAGGAAGAGGCTATAGTCATTTCGTCCTAATAGGAAACGTCAGAGACGCGATAAAGGGTACATATTATTGATTAGCGTCGAATTCTCAATCGATCTACTCATTAATATCCGTCAGTGTGTTTCTTGCAAACATTGTAATCTATTAACGTGTTAAAGTTTGACAGAAACACGGGGATCTTGAATGCGGGCTGATACTGAAACGATGCGTCCACGGGCAAGCGTAAACTGACAGTATTTCCGTTTCTCTAGGTAGAAATTTATGCACTTGTGTTCGCCAGTCATACATTGTGAAAGATAGAAAATTGAAATTTCCCAGGTATGTGTTATTGAAAGCACTACTATTCATATTTACAAAAGCCTATTCATGCCCTCATAAAGCGGTAAATAATAAAGTCTATTAGTAAATCAACAATTTCAAAAAAATTCTCTAATACTCTGATCTAGTGTTCTTCTAACGTCAATTCTTCGCAATGTCAATTTTATCTTACCGCAGCGCGGTCAGTTCGAATAAATTTGATATTAATATGATAAAATAAATGGTGGCGGATGTAACATTCGATCCCTGGGGAATATGTTATTTGTATAAAAGCAGATGGGGTTGTGTCCCATCATCTATTAGTAACAGGAATTGAAATAAAATGTAAATGTAAATGTGCAGCATAATTTTTTGGATTCTTGCGATTACTAAAAACTTCAATAATCTGAATAAGATGGAAAACGTTAATGGACTTTTCCTAGAATTTCTAGCCGATATTTGTTAAAGCTGGTGAAAAGGGAGGGAAAGGAAATCAATCTAAGCGTTCCATTAAAATGTTTGTGGTCCACTTTTTTACTGTTTTTTCTTTTTTTTTTTTTTTTTTGATACCCTATTACGTGAGCGTTGTATATGCCTGGAATTTGATTTAATACAAACATTTTATAAATAAATTTGAAATCATTTTTACATGTTATGGGAAACCGGATTACAATGTGAATTATGCTTCAAGATAAAGTTTAATCAAACACTTCGCCTACTATCGTATGACATTTGCTACATTAGTCTCGGTCACATACATAGGAGTTTCTACAGATGGCGAGTTTCACATAATTATATTCTGTAGGCCAATAGTGTTCATCTGTGATTATACACCGTCTGTCGCAGCAATCTAACTGGTCCTTAAAATGTTTTTAGCATAAAATGATAGATGTACAGTTGGCAGGACTAAAAAAAAAGATCGGATTTCTTCTTTATATCTTTAAAATTTATTTTTTTAATCTTCTCTTACATCTATCATCGTGGAAGGGGAAGAGTATACCCTAAGTCTTATTCCATTTCTCATATGAGAAATCCTAAACAATGTATTTTAGGTACATATATGGTGTCCTTGGTCCACCTAATGCAAACTAATGCGAATTTGCTAGGTTCGCTCGTCTGTACACGGCCTGTTGTCGTTCGTGAATTACGTGAGATAAAAAGCGTAAATTAATAAGTATATCTTTGTTTAGTTCGCGGGTGAAACTAAAATGCGCATATGGATGTGACCCGCTCGCAAAAGCTCAAAGACACTTTTTGCTTTTTTCACAGCTTAACTTGAGATGGTCCATGACAAGGTTTCTTCGTAAAACAAAGAGAGAGTCTCCTTAGTTAACTTTTTATCGTTTCTTTTATTTTTGCATTTAGTTATACTTTTAAAATAAAATTTACGCAATTTCTATTTTTCATTAACCATATTAAAGGTAAGTGTGCGTACTTTGATCGTGACAGGCAATTAATACGCAGATGTATTTAATAGTTTTTACGGCAATAATTCAGTTAACGTTTTTTATTTATTTTTTTATTCGTTTTTTATTTACCTAGACATGAAACTAAACTAAGATAGATCAACAGTCGAATTCCATGGACTCTTAGAAGTAAATCTTAAAAAACTAGTAAAAAAACTATATATAAACATATATAATAATAATAATAAAAATAATAATAATAATAATAATAATAATTAAATAACAATTCATGTCATATAATAAATAAGAAAAAAAAAAAAAAAAAACAAAAGAAAAGAGGCATGTACACAACTAGCACAGAGGCAACCAGTATAGAAGCAAATTGCAAGTGAACTCCTAAGCCATCGCAAACATGCAAAAGTTTCACAACCGATTAGGTAAACAACACAAATTAATTTCATTATAATGATCCGGTTAAGATTAAAAATTAATTTAAATACGACATTGGTAAATAGCGCGTATTAAGCAAAGTTGTTTTGATAGATTCCGAATTGAAGAATTGAAGAACTCTTAACGGGTTAAAGAGCTCTTAATTATATTTACATTTACTCAGCTTAAGGAACATGAAGTGTCTAGAGAAGCGATTAGGGACAATAAAGCTTATCTCACTAAGTAATGTGGACGAAACGATATTACCATTAATTAACTTAATTAAGAAGGAGACACCAAGTATAAATCTATGGTTTTCAAGTGACTGTAAGGATAACACAAGCAATCTATTTCCATAAGGAGGCAAAGAGATAAGCGGGTTCCGACCCAAATTCCCAATGGCTTGAATGATCTGTTATGAAGATAAGAGCTTATCCATTTCACTAAACAGAAAGAGAAGCCAGAGGTATAGAGTTTGAAGATCAATAAATTGTGGTTAACTAAGTGAAGCGCTTAACTAAAATCAGTCTATACGACGTCCATGCAAAGGTCACTAGAAAAAGCCTTGAAAATATGGCAGGTAAACTCTAAGAGATTCGTGACAGTAGATCTATCTTTCCGAAAGCCACGCTGGAGCGGAGAAATATAAGAACACTAACTTTGGCGATGCTCCTACAGTTCTCAGCCTAATGTTTATTTCCACATTTGTAAATTGGAATAAGGAAACTACTCTTTCAGCACAAAGAGAAAATACCTAATTTCAAGGACTGAGTAAATATCACTGAAATAACAGCACATAGCTCGAAAGAGCATATTTTAAGTATACATGGTGGCATCCCATCAGTTCCAGGCGTCGAACTATATTTTAGAGACCTTAAATCATCTAAAACATCATTTTCTGAAATGAGCAAGTTAGGAATCAAAACCGAGCTAGATATCGGGTACGGATAGCTGATGTCAGTTGAATCAGAATTAGCCGCTGAAAAATTTCAGAAAAGTCGGAAGTATTCAGCAAAGAAATTAAAGATTTTAATACCATCAGAGAACTCAGAGCCATTGAAAGAAATATGTGAGGGATTTTGGAAAAATAAAAAAAAAAATCTAGGATTTACAAACAGTGAGTATTTTATCGACTGAAGGCGTCTGCAATAATATTAATTAAGTCTATGGCTTGATGCGGAATAGGCAAAACAGTCATAAGCAGAACCACTTTTGACGAATTTTTGAAAAAGTTTGTTTTTCCTATTTTTAAAATATTTAATTGCCTTATTAAACCACGGCAATTATCTATATCTATAAAGTCAAGTGGCTTGTGGTAAATTGAAGTTGCCCAACGCCATATCTATATCAGTAGATTTAGACTTTTCGGCCATATCAAAAATGAGAGCAGTTAGTAGCAGTTAGTTAGCAGTAGAGTTATCCGCGTTTGGGGGGATATAGGAGCAAGTTACGTATAACTGTTTATTGGCAATTTTGCCCCGAAGGAATAACAAACTCAATTGAATAGAATGAGATTGCAGCAGAGACGACCATTAAATTATCACCATCAGAGCGATTCAAGGGGTCCTTTCTGAAAATCTGGAAAGAATTGTGAAAAAGTTCCGACGAATGTTGTTGACATGGAAAAAGAATTAAAAGAGCAAAGAAATAATAAAAAATAAAATTGCCAATGTGGGCAATATTATGCCAACAACATCGAAAATTTTACAATAGACACACAGAGTACTTACGACTTAACCGTTTTCCCGCCTTCCAGATAATAGGCTTTGTTTTTAACTTTAAAAGCAGACATAACCCAGATGCTCTGCCGACCTATAAAAATGGCAAATAAAATTCATATTCTCATAAAAATTCAGTGAAACAAAGAAAGAAAAAGAAAGAATAAGAAAGTTATATACGACTGTGGTCAACTCTTTTATAGCCACTGCCGGTACCTTGAAAAAGAAATAAATTAAATTTCGAAATTTTATAACGTTGAGTGCGCGTGGCAAATAAATTTAATTTTTGAAAGCAGGAAGCTCATTTTGTTTAGCATTGTGGGCGTGTTCTTTCGCCAATGTAAGCCAATTGTCGTACCAGCTTTCGTGTAAGAATTTCCAACATTTTTGTCAGATCTGCCGCCGATTAGGAGAATGTTACAAAGGTGGAGGGAAGGACAGACGAACGGAATATGACATGCTTAGATCGATTTAGATCTCTCGACACTGATAGGGTCTGTAAAGCTCGCTGCTGACCGATGCGAAGGTATCAAATGACATAACGAAGACCAAAGAAAGCGAAACTTACATTAGCTTCATGACGAATTTTACACACCTACCGCTTAGATACCAAATGTCGAACAAAATTTTTTGTAAATATGTGCGTGGAAGGCAAAGAATACAAAAAAAATTCAAATTATTTATTTATCACTTCCCAACACCCAGAAATTTGCAAAGAAAAAAATATCATAAATTTTGTATTCTCTAGCGACATAAACTTCAGACTCGTCTATTATTATTTTGTTGGGACCTTCAAAGGCCTATTAAATAAAATAGAAAGATGAAATTTATTACTCAATACCTTTGATCCGATTTTCGCCGATAGCGATCTTACTCCAATCGGGCAAGCAATAATGGACAGCTGCAAAGTAATTTTGAAAAAAGTGAACATAGAAAAGGATCTTATATTCAAAGTAACTTACAACCTCATGAAACATCTATTTTTTTGAGAGCTTCTCGTAAGGATCAACTAGTAGTAACTATATAAACCAATCTATGGATGGATATTTTTTGATAGATTGTTTTAAATATACATGTATACATATATAGACTTATAAATATTTCAATTTTTATATATCCCTAAAGGAGACAAATATAAATAACTTATTTACTAGTACGTCGACGATAAAAAATATAGCAATTTTCTCATTCCCTTAAGTAGCAGTCCGAGAGACTTTTCAAAGTATGTGCTTCATTAATTACAATTAACTTATTTAAGGCTACTATGGGTCGTGCCATTTGTGTCTAGATTTAATCAGATCGAAGCCATTAAAATTGTTGTAAAACATGCTTGTATTGCTACCACAAATTAACCCATGAACTATATATGATTTTGGGTTTAAGATTCGTACGAACATCTTAACTTGGCCATGTTGTCACAATTAATACGTAAGCTGTGTTGATGGGTATGCAAAAGTTGCCCGACAATGACTATAGTCTCTCTTAGCGATTTAATTGCAGGAATGTTTGACGGTATTGTAGTAAAAAACATGCTACAAATAATAGCATCTACTGATGCAAAAATTTAGTAGGAAGAAGAAGATTTACTTTAGCAGCGAAATTTTTAAATAACATATTAAGTGCCACAAATTTCAATTTCATCTGCTTTTTAACTTTTGTAAGTCGATTCTCTTTGATTCCATACTTGAGTAAATATACATCGAATTCAGAAATCAGAATGCACAGCAACTGAGATTCTAAGGCAAATAAGAATTTTGTGCTGATCAATCGTATGTGGTACGTATGTGTGTATTAATATAAAATATTATATATATATATATAATAATAAGAACTATGAACATAATGAATGGGATATTTACTATACCCTTGGTCTGTAGGTGATGAGTATAAAAACAAGCAAATATGTTGTTAACACCATATTTTCTCACAGGATGATAATAGAAGAGAGAGAGAGAGAGAGAGAGAGAGAGAGAAAGGCGAAAAAAGAGTGATGTTGTGTCATCGGCAGACATTCGAGCACATTTTTTGTATGTGCGCGCGGGCGGGCGATAACGTGGCAGTGTCAGGTAATGTTGCCAAAAACATATTGAATTTAAATCCCTTTTTGCACTTTAACTCCAACGTTTACGTACGTATACAAAGGAATGCCATGCCATGCCATGCCATGCCATGCAATGCAATGCAAAGCATTTACCATTACACACACATACAGCGCACTAACACCCAATCAACCATTTATAAATGATTTTGCCGTATATGTATATATGTCGGTAGATCAGCTTTATATTATATATTCTACCATAAAAATTTTGCATATTTTTGCCACATTGCCGATATTTTCAGCACTTTTGCGGATTTGCACATGTAATGAACCTTGTCACCATCTCAATTTACTTTATTCGCGTCTTAATCAAAACTTCCGTTTCGCTTTATAGCACATCTACACATATTGTGTCGATAGGTTATGTAACCATATTTAAACAAAATAATATTATTTTACTTTTATTTATTTATTTATTTATTTATTTATATATAAGTGTATGTATACGTACGTATATACGTTAATACAATCTATAACCGTACATAGAAAAATAAGTTTTCTTTTTGTGATTATCTATTTCCTTTTTATACATACCGCAGAAGGATGGAGAGTATATTCATTTGTTTGTTGTCATAACGTGCTTTGACATCCAAAAGCATACCTCAGAGATCCTATAAAGCATATATTCTTGATCTGCGTGAAATTCTGAATTAACTAAGCCGCGTTGACGCTCTCCTCCTCGCAAAAATGATAATATATCGGCTTAAAATTTGATAGAAACATCAGAAGTTTACATCTACAGATTGATATTGAAAATAAGGGCATAAGCCCGCAGAAAAGTGTAAGCTGAACGCAACTCCGTTTTCCTTAAAAAAAATTTGTGAGTTTTTGCTCATTACTCACAGGATTTTAAAAGGTGGTGTGTACGCGAGTTTCGGAACCATCCGAGTATAGCGTTCTTATTCGTCTTTTTCCTTTCATTGTTTTTATGTTTTTCTTTTTTTCAACTCACTTCTTTCCTTTTTTTTTTGCATTTGTTTGCATAGATAACAAAATGCAAAACTGCTGTAAAAGGTTGGTTGACTAAAGAGTTTATCTTTGCGTAGGTGTAAATACCGTAACGCAGACGTTGCTCTGTATTTTGAAATTTTTAAATAATCTTTAGATAAATACGATTATGAAAGGAGGAAACAAAAATTTACCGCGGTCAGTATATAAAAAAAGGACGGAGACAAACGTTTTGAGAGTTTGTTTATTTAAAAGAAGTGAAAGTCTCGTTTAGATGACCTTTGCACTTGCGATACAATTTTGTGATAGATAATAGATAGATAACTTTTAAGACAATTTGTTCCCCTTCATTGCAGTTAAATCGAAAATTTATGAAATTATTTACAAGCGCAGCAAGAACATGGGATCTGGAATAGGAATCCGTTTGGCCTCCAAAGAACCTTAAAAAACAAATATTAAAAGTTCAAAATTTTATTCATTGCGATTCGGTTAGATTTGAAGTGAGAGTGAGTGAAGTGGATCGATTTCTGATGAGTCGATGGGTAAAAAACTGGTTTCAAGTTTGACAAGAGTTTTATATCATTCGATATTTAAAAAAAAAATGGAAGCCAACAATTGAACCATTGACTGAATCATTCATTGACTCTTAAATAAATAAATAAACAAATTCATAAGATATATGAACTTGTTCGATTGTGTTTGCGTAGGCGTCTTTTAATTGAAATCTGATCGCAATTTATATCAATTTTTACTTAAAGTGCATGCATTCGCAATGTGAGTATGGGAGGAGCGAATCTCCTCGATGGTACGTATTAGTAAAAGCAATATGGAAGACATTTTTGCATGTTAGCCGATATAAATCGTATCGTTTTTGGTATTTCTGTTTGCTGATGAAAGTGCAAATTCATTTTTTCTTTATAATTTATTTAGAGCAAGAAAATAAATTGTAGGATTAAAATTAAGATGAGCGATAACCACTAAGATTATCGGCTTATTTTTTATTAATGGACAGACTAAACGGTTAATTCAGTCGCTTGCATAAAGTTAAATATTATATTGATATTAAAAGTGTCCAAGAGTTAGTCGTTCCGAATCTTCGAATATTTGAATTCTTTTCGCGATTGCAAAGCATTATATGCATTTAGTCATATGGCTGCTTTTTTTTTTTTTATAACCATCACCGAACCGAGCTTTATGAGACCTCAGAAAGTGTATATACATTTTTGATCAGCATCAAATTTCTCCTAGCCGCAAAAAAATGATTCCGTAGTGTCCAAAGTTGGTCGAAGCATTGCAAGTCCTTGCAGGCAGATTGGTATTGAAAACCACGTAAACTGAGAACATATCTCTTTTCCGAAGAAAAACAAATTCGCATTTGATCATTACTGACAAACTATAGTAGGTAAACCTGTACCAATTTAAGCGGGAACCTGTACCTGAGTAAAAATGGAAAAAATCGATCGTATTTACGCAATATTATAATACATTAAAGGTCTATTTTTCTGCCTAAACGCTTTATGACGCCTGGAAGCAAACTTGAAAAACCTAATGAATTGTGTACATGCTTAGCCAACTTCAAAATCGGAATGCATCTAAGCATCTCCGTCCGTGAATCTGAACATCTGGCCGTCTGCCTAACTTATGGTAAACATGTCCTCGTTGGCAAAAACGAAGATATCGCCAATAATTTGCAAAAGAATTTAAAAATGGCGTGAGTATAAAAGACTCGGCCGTAGTCAGATATAATTATCTGGTTGTTTAAATTGCTTTTGCTATACAAAAAAATATATATATGTATATAAATATATATATATAAAATATAATGAAAAGGATTAAATCTTATACGCATATAATTGGGGTCAATAACTTGTCCGTATCGTTGCTAAGCTCCGATGCAGTGGACAGTGGAAAATTGGCAGTTGGAATGATACCACCTTGTGGCGGAAAAAAAAATTAAATAATTTGTGCAAATTTAATTTAATATAAAATAATGATAAGATTTATTAATATTCTGTATGTTCCAGATGAACGTACAATAATGAAAGTAGATGGAACCAACAACAAAAGCACAACAAAAGAAAATTATATTTTTACAATAACTTTCTTTACAGTACCGTTACATCGCTATGTTTGCGCTCACAAATTAACTGACTATATAACTTAACATGTAATGAGCATTGGGGGAATGAGCATCCGAATCGCCATAACAAAAAAATGCCGTCGATGACATTTTTTTTCGAAAACGAATCGCTTAAAAACTCCGCAAAAAAATTCGCAAAACCTAATTTATCAAAAAAAAAAAAAAGAAGGAAACGAGAAACTCTCACAATGGTTAAAAGAGGGTTTTATTTTTGAAGGAATTGTCGAGGAGCATGCTTTCGGCAGAACACATTTAAATTTCGAAAATCCCATTTTCAAAACGCTTTTGCTTCACCACCAATCTGGAACGTTTGCACGATACAATTGGCTTAAGGATTCTAGTCGAATAAGGGGTTCGCAGTGATGTCTTCAGAAATGAGAATGAGTTTTTTCGAAAGTCAGCTCCCGACACTAATCTCTTCATCCTATCATTCTCGATTACTTTGAAGGGATCACTTATGCCAATAGAAAAAAAAAATTAAGAAAAAAATAGAATAAAGGAAATCAGAAAGTGATAAGACCTTTTAAAGCAATGGCAATCATTGCGAGATGACGGTAAAGCTAAGATCTGCAAACCGTTTTCTTTTGTTGTTTCTTTAACATGTGGCTAAATGTTTTCGAATCTTTTATTATCGAAAAAATGAAAACTTTAGAACTTTATTTTCTTGCAAAACTGGCGCGACTCTCCGCATTCTTCCCAAATTTGTCTGCATTGAATTTATTGGATTTGTGTAAGTGAAAGACAAATAGTTTTTCATTTTTGTTTACTCATAAATCTCGTATAATATATTATCTGTTACAAGAATTAATATATTCCAAATATGATTTTGAGGAAAAACATTTACACTTTAGAATAACGACAATCGTATCGTTATATTCTGACACCGTAACGTGCCGCTAGTGAAAAGAGAAAGAATTTGTCTTCTTCTCATACTTTTTATGAGTTCTTTTTTTTAAACATACAATCCCGGAGGAATAGTTGTAGTAAAATTAACTTCAATATCAAACTCACAAACAAAAAAAGAAAGAAAGAAAAAATGCTGTATAACTTGTAATGTCTCTGCGATGTTACTCAAAATACAGTTGACAGTGTGGTGTTAACGACAGGCATCAATATATGACCGATACTCGCTTTCGGGCCAAATAAATCGTTCTTTCCGTTAACAATAATACCGAATCGAAAGGATATTGTTAACTATTTTTTATTTAATTTTGCTTAAATTTCGCAATATATTATATAAGAAAGAGAATAGGAAAGAGATTAGAAGTAAAGAGATTAAGAAGAGAAAAATGAAGAAAAGGCGATATGGTGCGCAAGCCTGTGAGGGAGAGGGATGCCGATAGGGATCAGGGGAGAAGAAGAAAATTAAAGGGAGATCAATAGCGATATATATATATATATATATATATATGTGTGCCGAGATATATAGTCTTTTATGTAAACAACGGCAAATATCTAAAAACTCTACGTACTCTATATGCACATATGATGGTGTAGTTGCAGAAGTATCTTGAGATTTTATTTAAATAGCAAAAATATGAAGCGAATGCATTGCAACATATGAATTTCATTTGGTTTGTTTTGTACTGCATTACAAAGCTGTACTGCTATTATAAATGTCACAGAAGGGAGCACTTGTTCTGGGTAGTACATGACCAGAATTTCCACAAGAGCATGACATTCTGTACAATAATAAAGCTTTTTTATTTTGTTTTTCTTCATTTTTGTTTTTTTTTTTTTGTTTTTTTGCGACCTTTTATTATCACAATGAAACAAAGAGAACATTAAAAGCAGTCCGTACAATACATATTTATATACATACGTTTCATTTAAAAGTATAGTAAGTGTCAGTAAGCGTGACAGCTTTTGTTTGTGTGTGTGTCGGGCGTTCCGTGTGTATATCCGGAATTTACATACATTCATACATATCTGTATACGCATATATATGTACGCAAGCAAGCATGCAAAAATCGCCCTTTTCCCATAAACTGTATGATATATATAATAAGTGTAAACATTTCGACATAGGTGCATGCAAAACCTTATCATTGGCAAGCACCCAATTATCATTGTTATTATGTCTCTGGAAGGAATAAATTTGTTTGGGTTTAGCATGACAACGCAATTCCAAAGTGGTTCACTTTAGTACGAGTTCGACCACGAATGGCTAAAGCAACAAATGAGTATATATATATATGTTTATATATTCGTTGTTGTTGCGTTTGTATGAATGTACCGTAAATGGGCAAAAACAAGGTTCTTGTCTTCGTTATTTTCTTCTTATTTCTCTATTACTTTTTCTGCTTCTTCATCTTCTACTTATATAGATATATATATATTATTATTATATATATTTGTCTTTCTGTCTTCATCTTGCTGTGACATTCAATGAAAACTAATATAAAAATCTTACATATTTGTATATATAGATAAAGCATAGAGTAGATGATGTAAAGTGAAAATGGTTTTTTTTTTTTTCATAGAATACACTCATACATAAGGTCTAGCTGGCTATCCCGACCATTTGTATTTACAATTGTAAGTAAACTCATGCATATATAAATTACTTTACATAAAGCTATCTGCAATTGTCGCCGTAATGATTATCAAAAAACATGACGATAAATTGCTAGAGCAGCAACTACGTTATTAGACACACATGCTGAAATATATATATATATATATATATATATATATATATACACACACACACACACACACACACACACACACCCACACATTGTATACATGCATTAGAATTCTAACATACAACAGCAAAGAATGTTTGTTGAGTGCTTATAACGTATAAGTAACATTTAATAAATGGATGGTTTGAATAAATTTATTCGCTTGTGCGAGCAGATAAAAATGCTCGTATTATAAGAAACTCTATTGTAAAAATTTGAATATTTAGCACTTGTGGTGTGAGGACGGCCACACTCCTTCCTTCCCCTTTCGGGGGAAGCAGTGTTCACGAAAGCGTTTATTAGCCTCTTAAGGATATTTAAGATTATTTGTTAATAAATTAATTGGTTGGCTTCTGTCTTTTTTTTTTTTTATTTTAAAAATCCGCAGGTATTAATTAATAGCTTCAAATAGAAAACTAACGTTGAAACGTTTTTCGATTCTTCACCTTGTAGTCAAGTCAGCAATTTTTAACGCTGCGGCTATAAGTTATGCAACGCATGTCTTTGCAAACGCAAAACTAAGGTAAATAATTTTTTTTCTTTTTCTTACGGAATGGTTGAGAGGAAAATTTATGTCTGGAATATGATTAATTTTTAGATTATTGAAAACAATTTCTGATTCGTATATAAACTGCTTCACTATCAAACGATGGTATCAGTTGTGATTGCGATATTATTAGCAAAAGCAAAAGACAAAAACTCTTTTCTTAAAAAAGTTAATTAAACGAAAGATGTTGAGATTTGTAAAAATTCTCTTTGCCGTCACTGCATTGACAGTAATTGCGGCTGAAGCTCCTAATTCTCGTAGCTTGCGTTCACAGCCTTCAAGACGTAATCATTTTTTCGCACGTCAAGTTGCTGAGATAGCTGCAACTGATGCCGTAACACCTTATCCTTCAGCTGATGAACTAAAACCTGAATTACCGTTCGAAGAAGTCGGTAATAATTTCAGTCAAGAAGAACAAATATTTGGTCAAGCAGACGCGGTGAATGGTCCACCAAGTGCTAAACAGGACCCTAAATTACGACAATCTGAACATATTGAACCACAAATTTTCGAAACTAATTTTCGAACGAAAATTGACGTTTCTGACGAAACAGTAGAACTAGCAGCGGGCGAAGAAGTCACAACATCTTCTCGTTTAATTGATCGTCGCAGATTTATCAATCGACGTCCTGCCAAATTGCGTCAGAAATCTGTAACAACTCGGCAAACGCTGCGGCCACATTTGATCCCTGAAACTTTATCTTTCTATCTAACTCAATAAATTACATTTTTTTTATTACATTAATGCCCTTCCATTTGCCCATCAAATAATAACAATAAAGACTTGTTTCTCATATGAATATATGCTTTTAGTATGCGAACTGTGCTCTCAAACTTTAACTTTTTGCGAAATAAATTTGTTGAACTTTTAATGTATTGTTATGAAATTCGCTTTTTCTAATATACCGGATCGCGGATATTTTGTTCAAGAGAAATACACTTCAAAGCTCTTTTATTTACAATAATATTCCTCTAAACGTAGGATTATTCACAATTTATTTTTGGCAATACTTTCGACTGTTTAACTCAATATTCTTCTTCTACTCTATTGCCTTTCACAAATATTCTATTTATATACATTTCTATCGTCATATTACTATTACCTAATTTTATGACTTGATTTTTAATTCGTTAACCTACTTTTTTGGTAAACGTTTTGATTGGCCTGCAGCTGCCTGACGCCTCGCGAGTGTGTATTTGGTTTCTTTTCTCTTTAACGAAATTTATTATTTGGGAAAATGACTTAGCTGGAATCAACTAGATTTCGGATTTCCGTAACAGTATTCTTTACAGTTTTTATAAAAATAAAAAAACGAATTATATTAAATTAAACAATACATCATAAAAAAACATCATATATTATTTGTAGAGTGTCAATTCGAAAAGGTTTGCACCATGTGAATGGATACTCGTATCGTATATATATCTAGTCGGAAGACGTGTTGCCACTTCGTTGGTTTCATTATTCTGAATATCTCACGTGAAATACAAAAATTTCGATCTCATTTACAACTAATCTAATCCATTTTCACACACGTCATTAGACATCTTGAAGTTGAAAGGAAGTCCATAGCACTCGCTTGGCTGTATCCGTACAAGGTTACCCATAAACTGTACGAGCCGGTCTTGATCGTTGGGCACGTTTTGAGTTGTTTAAGTTTTTTTATTTTTTTTATTTTTTTTACTCATTATTCGTACTCTACCGTGGAGAGATCCATGCGCGTTTATTATATAAATTCTTTTTATCTCTAAAATGGAAATAGAAGACCACGCTCACAATCGTTCATTATAATATCAAGAACGATGGGTATAGATTTATATTTGTTTTGCTTGAACTGAATGAAAATTTTATTGATATATTCGCATTCATTCTCTCAGACACACATAATGCACACCTAATGAAATTTTGATTGAATTCATCTTTGAACGATTAATTAACAGGAAGGTGTACATCAAATGGAACGATGACTTATGTTTCTAAGTAAATTAAATTGTAGAAAGAGGGTCTCCCAAGGCATATAATCTTTGCATTCTCTTGACCGAAATCACTACTAAGTGTTACTGAACGTCTGCATATGGCTGTGTGTGTGTGTGTGTGTGTGTGTTGGGAAAAATAAACATTTCAAGAGGCTGGCAAAAAATAACATCAACAGGTCGGTCAATCTTTAAATATCCCACACTATGCAGCATGTATTGACGTATATATATACATATACATATATATATATATATACATAAGTGTATACATAAATTTAGCAGGCAGAAAATGTACAAATAATACAATACAAATTAAACAAAACGGAATTTCGGCATTTAGCATTTTGTGTGTATTTCTCTAATAATCTTCTATATTGATTATGAAAAAGCATCTTAGACAATCTTCGTTATATACATGGGCGACATTTATTGAAAATTGCAGTCAATGATAAATCGTATTGCATGCAAAGTAAGGATTAATTGAAATTGAAATTAGTTCTGAATGCAATAACGAGTACAACCAGTATAACAAGTACTACAACCAATATTCACAGTTAAGTTGCCGAAGTGTGCACAGAAGAATGTAACGCTTTTTCTCTCTTGAGGTGTTTTGTCTTCGACTCTGAGCTTAAAGTGTTTCTGTTTTAGTTATATATCAGTTCCGTATGCTAAGCACGTTTAGGGTCGGTTGGCTGGCTGTGTTTGCCTGACTAACTGAAAGTCTAGATGTGAGCACAAAATGTGTACACTTGTACATATATATATACACATTACATGCATACATATATATATATATGCTTTTATATATGTAATTGCCTGATTTTGTTTTATTTTTGTTTTCTGCTCTTTGGTGTGATAAAATATAGAAGTGTGTCTGTATATGAGTATCAGTATGCTCAAACATTTGTGTTATGTGTATGTACAGGTATTGGAGTGTCTTTGTGAATAATGATCGTTATTTAATTTTATTGTTATCAAATTATTTCGTTTCCTTTTTCAAGGGCCCAGCATATAGAAGAACAGCAAAAAATAAAAAATTGAATTAAGAAAACAAACAAAAAAGGTCTGTCAATAAATAAATTAAACGAAAATAAAAAGCAGGCCTCATACCTGATTTCGAAGCGACTATTAAATACTCATAAAGTCGCGCGAATACAAGATATACCGCCAAGAAAATGTTCCTAATTTTCATTATTCACATATTTCGTCGCAGAAAATATATTCAAAAAAAATATGAAATTTTACAAAGCGTTTCAAAGAAGATCGAATTTATGCGAAGATGAAAATTCTTTTCATCGTCAAGTGCGGCAGAATTTACTTTTATCGTATCTATTGTCACTGCTTAGTCGGTGAAAACATAACACTTATCGGTTCGGCACACTTCCACCATCCGCTTTTCTTTCCTCGCTGCGTTCTGTCCATCAGCGCGTTACATGAATAACCGACAACCGCACCGAACCATTTATACTCATCGCTCCTTAGCCCAAAAAAAAGACAAAAGAAATAAAAGAACAAAATTCTCATACTCTCCAATATGGAGTGGTCGCAGCTCATTTCCTCTAGTTGCAAAGTAAAAAGTTTTGTCGTAGAGGCATATTCAAGAAGAAGTGCATTCAAGATTTCAAACCGGCCAAGAATTGGTGTTTTTGTGGAGTTTTTGAAGATTGTTCTGCACGTTATAAAGGCATTAAAAAAGAATTCAATTTTGATGCATTACAATATTGGGAAGGCGCGATAAATTTTTTTTCATTTTTGTGCAAAAATGCTATAGCATCGCCTATAGAATCTGAGCTCAAATTTCAATTTAAGTGGCGATGTCTTTAAATCAATTTAGAATTTGATGTTGATTAAGAATGTGTATAGTTTGTGGGGTATCTGATGCTTCCATCTGGGCGTTGCAAACGTTTTGACAAAATGAATATACTCTTCCTTCGGTGATGGATATAAAAATAGTCATTAGCTAAATTGATCTTTCAATGTCACTGTCTACACATTGCTGACGTTTATCTGAGTCGGCTACGTTTATGGACGACTAGATTTCAAAGCGAAGTTCAAAACTTTCTGATAATTCGATAGAAAAACATTACCGCATGTTTTAGAGATGTTCAAGAAAGAAATCCCCAAGACAAATTTTTTATTTATTCAATGTTATTATTTTAGTCGGAAAACCTCGAGTACAACTTGAAGAATTGTATATATATTGTATATAAGCTAACACGTCCGAAAATTGACTTTATGTTCATTTTAAACTTTATCCACCCGAAAATTGTGACAATGTATTATATGTCTGGGATTTTGAAATGAAAGATACGTAACCTCCTAGTCTCCTTTTTCTCTTTTCAACAGAATATAGAAAAAATCGTTAAGTTGCTTCTTTTTTTTTTCAGTTAAATGTACGCTAATTAGTCCATTATAGTTATCGTTAAAAATAAATTGTGTAATATATATATATGTATAAGATTTTTATTTAACTTATCCAATGGTGAATTGTAAACTACTCCTACTAATGACACTAATTTGAAATTTTCGTTAATTTTCTCTTCTTCTTTCCAATTTTTTAAACACTGCAGACACGTGCAAATCATGTTTTTGTGCATTTCAGACTTAAGGATGAGTGCGACTTCGGCGTATTATTTAAAATGTCGCCATTGGGAAACTTGCTTGCAGATAAATGATGAATGCTCTATGAATGATGATACCATCCAATATGATAGGGACTCAAAATCTTACACTGATCAATCGTAGATATATGTTTATATTTTGAAATCGTTGAATCACGTATCGCATCGGATGTTATAAAGAGAATGAAATATCTTTTATACCTAACGGGTTGAGAGGTAAGCGCAAAAGGAACAAAAAGAACGTAACGCTGAAACCAACCAAGTATATGGATGAAAATTTCATATGCAACACGTTGATTGTCTTTTTCATTGTTGGTTGCTTTTTGTCGAACTGAGCGAATACAACAAATACAAATGATTTCCTATTTCCGTTCTAATGGTGGTTATTTCGGGTTAGTCGTTGGGGTGTTCTTTTTTGTTTTTTGCTGTCGGGAGATGAAAGTATGCATAGAATAATATATTTATTTATTTAGAATTTCTTTTTATTATATTTATGTGTATGGTATGTATTTATTCGTGAATTTATCCATATAGATGTGTGCCTTTGTTATACTGACCTAGAAATGTGTGTGCATATATACATATATAGTCTTCTATTCATTTAGCTGTTGCTTTAGTGCACTAACGTGTGTTTTGTGTTTTTATTCAAAAAAAAAAAAAAAAAAAAAAAAAGAAGAAAACAAAGAAAGAAAGACAGTGAGTGTATTATAAAAAAGTAAGAAAAACTAAAAATGAAATTAAAAATTCAAAAAGGAAACTTGAAAAGAAAAAACAATCAACAATTTATTAGATAAATTAATAATAAATTTTAATAATTGTCGTTTAATTCACCTTAGCTTGGAGAGTTCACAATAAATATCTTATATAATATTTAAATTCTACATTTTTTAATTTTGCACTGCCCACATATTTCCCAATTTATCTTTATCATCTTTCATTACACTTTAGCTGATTTACATATATTTTCATAATAGTTATGAATATCAAAATTAAGCATAATTTTTATTCGATAATTTCTGCGTACTGCACTCACTACGAACTGCAATTTCTCATTGATGGAGAATCATTTTTTCAGTTCTTTGAATCATTCTTGTTACGATTGTAATATTTTACAAGTTTTAATCATAGCTGTTTACTCGTTATCGAAACTTAGTCTTTAGATTTGCAATGAATATACATATCAATTACCGATCTTATAAAGTTCATATCGTCCGTCGATAGGTAACGTTCATCAATGAATTTTTACTTCTCGACCGACGAGATATTCTTAAATAGCTCTAACTATTCGATGAAACTTTTTCCTACAATCGTTATGAATTGAAGTGTGTGTCCGATTGCCGTTGAAAACTATTTAAAATTTAAGAGTGACGAGGTATCCAATTAATCAATTAATTCGCTTGTAATTAATAGACGGCAAGGAGGCGTCAAGAAGGAGAATATATTTCTTCTCTCAATTTGTTTCAAATGTGAATATTATTCGACTATCGACTTATCTACGAATTTTCAAAATGTTTTTGTAAATTTTCAGATTCTCAAACAATTTTCAAATATTAATAAGAGCACCAAGCTAAATAATTTCTGTCCAGATGAGTAGCCAAGTAGGCAAAGGATACCAACTCCACCGTCGGGAGTTTAAATCTCAAGTGCGATAGAGTTTTCAATGCAGGCGAGCATATACAGTCAAATCTGTTTTTGTGCGGTCTTTTTTTATACGCTTTTTTTTTGTGCGATTCTTTTTTTTGTGCGATTCTTTTTGTGCGATTCTTTTTTTGTGCGGTATATGAATATCGACACATTGAATTTCGCCGAGAGGTTAGGTCAATCTGAACTGTGTTGGCATCACTTTTTTTGCTATCAGTGTGTATGTACACATTGCAACAGCCATTTTCATACCTATTGCATTAGCCTATTTCATTAGGCATGCTCAATGTTCTTATGCATATATTGCATCAGCCAATTTCAATACATACTGAGCCATCTAATAACTTTAGTTAATTGCTGACCTTTTAACCATTAAGACGAATTTAAATTTATAGTGAGATTAAAGGTAAATTAATTGTTTTCCCTATTTAGATATAGTTTTTTATGATTTTTATTTTATTTTTAGTCATATGTACTCCCTTAAAATGAATAATCGTAACCAAAAAAAAGTGAAAAGAAAGACAATTACATTAGAAACTAAAATTGCAATATTAAATAGACTAGCAGATGGTGAAGGATCCACAGCTCTTGGTAAAGAATATAAATTAGGTGAATCCACTATAAGAGCAATACAAAAACGTGCAAGTAGAATAAATGAATCTGAAGATTCTGCAACAAACGAAAGTGGTAAAAGAATATCATACATGTTAACAAAAAATAAATCAACTGTAGTATCTTCAAGTGACGAAAGCGATTACGAACCAGTTTATCGCAAAAATATGCGCGTTTTGAACTACGACGAGTAGTATTGAATTATGTACATTTTGAAAATTTCTCCTTGTTTAAAATTAGAAATTAAAATTTTTTTTAAATGTTTCAATGTGTAATTTAATTATCTATTTTGTTTGGAAAGCACTTTCTTGCTATTTCGTGAAGCTTTGACATATTTTCTAAGTGAGACTTTTTTTATGCCGTCCCTCTCTACCGCATAAAAAAAATTTTCTTTAATATGCTGTGAAAAATTATTTCTTATAGCTATTTATGAAGTTTTTGAATATTTTTTTTTGTGCGGTTTTTTTTCTGCGGTCCCTATCGACCGCACAAAAACAGGTTTGACTGTATGATCTAAGTAATCCGGCAGCCTTCAAATCCATACTTTGTAAATTTTGTTTACAAAATATATAGATAATAAATAAAAAGCAAATAAATAAATCAACGATTTTTATATAACGGAGAAAGTGAGAATCTATAGGAACGTTGAGAGATATTCTGAATCCGTTTTCGACTGCTCGACATACATTAAATTCGGCTATACTCAAGAGACGATAACACAGAAGAATTGTTGTTGGTATTGTGGAAATTTAACAAAGTTAGTAATCAAATATAAAAACAAATTTATTTGAAGCAATCGAGATCGGTTTGTTAAAAGACCATAGTGGGAGTAGTTATTCATATAATGACTTTACAAACTAAGGTGCTATGCGGAAAGTGGTCGGAAAACAGATCCGATCCTGATGATTTTCAGTAGCGTTCGTCCTTAGATCAAAATGTCTTTATGTACCAAATTTTATCAAAATATCTCAAAAATTGCCATCTGCAGGCTGAACACAAGAAAACAAGGCTGACAGACGGACAGGCAGTATACAAGTTCTAATCGATTCATAAAATGGTTCTCAATCGTTCTAACGAAAGATGGGTCTATTTCAAGTGCTTCTTGCATGCATCCGGTTTAACTTAATATACCCTTGTATCACAAGTGGTGTATATATTATGTGTATATAATTGAAAACATTTTCACTTTTTTATTTTGACTATAGTGTCCTATCTTTAGAACATAAGTTCCACTGCTCAAAATTTCTTTGACTGTTCAATTTATTTTTATCAAAAAGAGAAAAAAGTCGTCATTTAGGTAAAAGATTGAAAAAGTAAAACTCGTGGAAATAATTGTTACTTGTTTACTGGCATTGTTATCAGCCAATTCTTACCATATGTGCACGTACGTGGTATACAATATTGGAGGACTGTTTGGTATTAGCAAAAGTTGTGTTATTAAGGCTTGAGTTCTTACCGCCGTAGTAAGGGAGTTTTCCTTTAATAATACTTTTTCTGAGTTCGATCTTGCAATTGCATGTGTAGTTGCCAACATAAAAGATGTGTTCTCAGATTCCCAAACGGTGTTGTTGTTATATTCATTGATTTCAGGGCTGCTGTTGCGCTGCGGTTCAGCGCCGTAAAACTGGATTCTAGGCGAGGCGATAGTTAAATAGGACGTATAGAATAGATAATATTTTGTATGGCTTCATTTAAGTTCACGTTAGGTCTGCTAGGCAGTGCAACAAATGCTTCAGTCATAAATAAAATTATTGAGAGAGAAAGTAGCATCAACTGTATTGTTATATATCGGGACTATTGCGCTCTGTATTATATTTTGCTTTAGCATATTTTCGGTAGTTAATGATGTACCTAGAAGCTTGGTATGACGTAAAAGACGTCAGCAGAGCATTGGTTTAATGGTTGTATACTTTATCATTATCATCTAGCTTTAATTCATTTTGCTTTTCGTCCCAAATCTTGTTATTATGATGTTACCTTATATTATCTTATCTTATTAGAACTATGTCGTTCAATTTGATCGTAGGTAGAGGTAAAGATGTTCTTGGTTTAAAACCGACTAACGGATATGTTTCTTTAATGTTGCGGTAAAAAAGTATCTCAGTATAATACCCCTTTTACTAATTTATTTAATGTTTTTATATTCTCGAGTCCTATATGAGAAATAATCAAAGATTTTTCATTGAGATCGATGACTGGTTATTCAATTTTATAAAATCAATAAACTTGAAAAGCATTGAAATCGAAAGTTATAGTCAATCATCATGGATGCAATTTGGTCAAGAGCCAAAACCTTTTTAATATAGAACTTAAATGGATTTACGATTTGTTTAAATGCAACAAATTTTATTGTTATTGGCCATATTTAAAATTACTTTATTGCTGGTTAGTGAAGTTCGTTCATTCCGTTTGAAGCCATTAAATCTGCGAAACCCATGTGCATACGTTTGAATGGTTTTCTTCTTCACATTACAATTTTGTAAATTTGGTATTGTGTTAATTAGTTATTTTTGCATGTCTCTATATTATTATATAATAATATTTGTGCATATATGCATGGATGTGCTCAATGTACGTGCCTTGTTAGTTAAATGTTTGACAAATAAACATTTGTTCATTCGTCTTCAAACCATGTTCTTCTTTTACATGTATAGACAGGTATATAAATATGTAGGATCCATTGATAAAGAGAGATAGATATATATGTACTACATTATAAGATATATGTGCTATATGGTAGCTTTAAATTTAGTCATTAATTTTTGTTTGCTGCCTTAAGATTTTTATTATTTGTATGCGAATTGCGTCGATTTTCTAAAAAAAAATTATCTTCAATGTGCTTTTTTTTAATTTTTATTTTTTTTTTATTTTTATATTTATTTGTTTTTTTTTTTATTGTATTGGCTTTGACCATGCTAGGACCTTATGAAGAGTAATTAAGATATAAATCGAATATATGCAAATATTTAATGTGTACAATTATGTCAAGTTCAAGATCGTAGTAGATACGCCTACCTGATCATTCATCGTCGAAGTTGCCGAGTGCTAAGTTATACCAAATGCAAAATGGGTGAAAAATGGTGGGCGTTTAGATTACGCATATTTTTTATTCAAATTGCAGCCTTTTTCGGCAGCATATGAACTATGTCATAACGGAATAATTGATCTAATTGAAACTATCTGTGGATGGATGCACGACTATTCTAAGAATGCAAGATCTGCTCACACTCAGAAAGGATAAAGCCTTGCGAATAGGGTGGTGGAAGTAGCGCTTTATATGTCGGAGCTGCTAATGTCGTGTGCATTGGCTTTCGGCATTGCCGCACGGTGTTTTGCTGAAAAGCTATTCTATCATATCTCTTGACATACTGCGATAGTTTGGTTCAGCCAGATCGTTTAACAATACACTACGAGCAGCTGAACTTACCCATTTTGTTACTAACTCTCCTACTGCTTTACTGTGCTGTTGTAAACGGACTTTTCTTTTAATTAAAGAGAAAAAGTAACGCTTGCCAAATAGTTCGATGTAATCGAAAGAAATCGATAAAAACCACGCTCGGCAATGCATATTCATTATCGAATCGATTTAACCATGTCCGTCGGTGTGTCTGCCCGCCTGTGTAATAATTGTTGTAAACATTCTCGCAAACGCGAAGCTATCGACTTCAAATTTGGCGCAGACAGTGGGAGTTCGTGCACGCCGGCTACTATTGAAAATGTGCCAAATCGATCAAAGGACACGCCCATAGCACGACGTAAACCGAACACGCTTCTGTTTTTCAAAGGGAATGAAAAATTGGTTTTTTGCTCACTACTCCTAAACTATAGCAAATAAATGTACAAAACTTTGAGCGCATATTCTGTGGGTGATGCTGTAGCATTTGTGTCAATATTTAATGATTTTTTCAATACCTTTATAACGCGCAGAAACAATCTCCAAAAACTCCATAAAGTATAAAAATTTTTAGCCAGTTTCAAATTTTGGCTTCACTTAAGCATATCCGCCTATTCGACTGTGTCCATCTGTGTGTTTGCGCAAATTTGTAGCATTTTTGGTAAACATTCTCTCGTCAGCGAAAATGAAGATATCGCTTCAAAATTGCAAAAGAATTTGGAATTGACCTAAACTTTTCAAAGGACACGCCTACAACGCCCATATGCTTCTACGTCAAAAATCTCTATTTTGTAAATTAGAAGAAATCAACTGTGCCCATACCATATTATAGAGTATGAGAATTTTGTTCTTTCACTGCTTTTACCTCTTCTTCGGATAAATGGTGATGGATATGAAAGATTCGGTCCCGACCGAATTTAATTTTCTTATTCGTTTCACTTGAAAACTATATTGAGAAAAATTGGTACAATGTATATTAATGAAAATATTTTCCGTCAATTTCTTAAAAGTTCATTCTATAAATTCTTTATTATTCTTTAAAATTT
>NW_023998433.1:1598654-1702105 GCF_014805625.2 Glossina fuscipes | reverse complement strand
AAACTTGAATAGAAAATTATAGATTGGTTGAAATCATTTCCCTGGAGGTTAATACTAATTAAAAGTGAAAGTATTAATTAGGGCATGGATCGTAAAGTAGTAGATTTACTGAAAGAAGATCTTATGAGGACTTTAAGAAAGTGCAACGAATATTAGTTAATCAACAAAAGTTTTCTCTTTCTCAGAAATTTGCAAGTAACTGTTTTTTATGATTGCGTTAACTAAACATTAATATTTTGCATTTGGAGCACTTAAGATTAAGTTGTATCTTAGGTTCAAAAGGGAGCTCAAAGTCTAGATTTAGAAAAAAATTTCAAGTAATCAAAGCTAACTAGTGCAATACACGCATTTATTTCATTAGAGATGATGGCCCTCTCTCTCTCTCTCTCTCTCTCTTTGCCTCCTCTCTTGGAACATTAAATCTTTAAGAGTGTGACGATTTAAATAAAATAAAATGTATCAGGTACTTGCGTTCACTTTTCAATCTTTCACTTTTTATACCCATCACGGAAGGATAGGAGGTATATTTATTATGTCAAAACGTTTGCAACGCCCAGAAGGAAGCATCAGAGACCCCACAAATTATATACATTCTTTTTCAGCACGAAATTCTAAATCGAATTTAAGCATGTCCGTCTGACCGTCTGACTGTGCAATAGCTGTTGTAAACATTCTCGTGGCCGCAAAAATATCGAAGATATCGACTTCAAACTTTGCAGAAACAGTCAAAGTTCTTACACGCAGGTTGGTATTGAAAATGGGGCAAATCGGTTGAAGGGCATGTTCGCAGCACAGCATAAACTGAGCACTACTGTATTTTTTAAAAAGAATAAAAAATTATTTTTTGATCATTACTTTTAAACTATAGCCGATAAATGTACAAAAATTTTAATGCATATTCTATGGACTATGTTGTAATACCTATACGAAAATGGGAAAAAAATATTATAACATAGTGTATTAAAATTGAATTTTTTTTAATACCTTTATAACGCGCAGAAACAAGCTACACAAACCCCATGAAGTATACAAATTCTCGCTCAGTTTCAAATCTTGAATGCATTTAAACATACCTTCCTGTTCGTCTGTCCACCAATCTGTTTGCGCAAACTTTTGAAAATAGAAGAAATCAGTTGCGCCCACTCTATATTATAGAGCATTTGAATTTCGTTCTTTTATTTCTTTTGCTTTTTTTTAGGTAAACGGTGAGTATAAAAGATTCGATCCCGGCCGAATTTAATTTTTTTTTTTTTTTGCAAACCAATTGAATTGATGAGCGAAATGATCGAAAACGGGTGCTAAACAATTCTTATCGCATTTTGCAAACATATATATATATATATATATATACATATAAATATATATAAAACTAACTTAAGCTTTTAACAACAATGGGCCCTGTTTTTCGCCCTTTAAGTCGCGTTATATATATTGGAAAATACTTTTGATACATTTTTCACTGTATTGCATATACGTGTGTAGGTAAGTAACCGCGGATACATTTTTCCCATTATACATATGAATAAACGTGTAGGTGAGACCAGCGGGTGTTGATAAAACGTGTGATTGGGTATGTGTGCGTGTGTTTTTTAGTTCATTTTTATTATTATTTTTTTTTTTTTTGTTTTGCTTACTTTCATTGAAACCATACAATATTGCATTTGACTCAAAGCCTAAAAGCAAGTTTCACAGATTTTGTTCACCGGAATTTTTCAATTCACACCATCTGCGTTTCTTTAATAGTTGTTTTTTTGTCTGCATATGAATTCGAAACAAAAATAGCAAAAATAAAAAAATAAATAAAGGCAAAAAAAAAATTATAAAAAAAAATAATAATAAATTTGAAATAAACCAAATTGTGGAATTTATTTATATGTGCATAAAACATCTTGTATATATATATATATGTAAATAAAATGCATGGGCAAAGTTTTTGTTAATAGTTTTTGCGGTTAAGACTGTTAAATATTTTTCGTTTTCCCATTTCATCGTTTTAGCTAAATGGAGTTATTATGTTTTGTTGCGCATAAATACTGCCACAACAATCATACGCTCCGTACGCTATTCTCCTTTTTAATTAAATTATTATAAAATTGTTATTTGTTCATGCTTCCGGAGGCAAACACTTACCTCTGAACAAACGTACTCTTATATAAGCTCACACATACACGCGCACATGTACGATCGTATTCACACATACTATATACATACACAAACGATCATATATATTTTATATATACGTATGCACGTATACCTAGAATGTCAAGCCTACATATATATTATATTTGAATTCACTTGAAAAAGGTATTAATTTAATAAATATTTAGAGAAAACTTTCTGCTATAAAGTTCAATTGCATATGCATTTAATTTAAAATTGAATAAAACTGGCAAAAAAAAAGGAGGCAAAACAATAGAAAACCCAATGTAAAGTTCTAATTTAATAACAAACGGAAGCAGAAAGCAGGCAATCTCATCTTCTTCTTCTTATTAGTATTATTATTATTGTTTTCTTTTTTCTTCAAGTTTTTTGTTTCGAAAGGGAGAAAATTCAATTCACAATGAAATTTTTCAAACTATATCACATTTCATAAAGTTCTTCAAACATACATGGGGCACATGGGGAGGTTTCAAAGGAATTCTCTTACACTTATTTCTATTGTTTCACTTATTCAATTTCATTGTACCAGCATGTCGTTACATGGAACAAAATGCAATGTTCAAAATTTGTCGACAAAACTCATTCTGTAATAGTATTTATGTATTCTAAATTGGCATAAAAAATTTGGTTCGACTGGGGCAGTTTTTTGAAACTTCTCTCATATTATCGTTGCTATATTTTGCATACCACTGCATACAAGAGTTTCTCCAACATGCGGGCTTTCATGTCTTCGCATGAAAATAATGTGTAACTTGTGGTATATTATTAGCAGGAGTGAATAACTGTATTAGTCGAAGTGACGTAGGTTATACAATAGTCGGCCTTCCCCGACTTGTTGCTCTTATTTGTTCATCTAATTGAATTAACTTTTATACCCAACTTCGAGAAAATATTATGATATGCATTCGCAAAATATTGAGAAATATATTACTCTCCTCTGGCAGATCCAGGACACCAAAGAATTACAAACAGCGTTCTGGGTTAAGTGCTTTCCGACTTACAATTTAATATCATTTGTATTGATTGAACCGTAGAGACGATAAAACGCATGCCAATAATACGAACGATTTAGGGAAATCTGATATATACTATCAGCACTGAAACGCATATATAATTCATGTCAAGCCCACCATGCGTATGAAGCTACGAAGGTAACCATAATTAAATTTGTTGAAACTAAATAGAAAATTGAAGAATCATCATACTTTGTCGCTTTCGATTATCACGATACTTTTGTCTAGGAAAGGAGGAAAATTGGACGAATGATTTATTATGAATAATTTGTTTTAGAAGAGAAATTAGAGACATCGCAATTTAATGGAAAACAAATATCTCTGGACATTACTTTGATAAGGCATTTTTCGTATTTAACTGCGCAAGTTTTTAATTGGTTTGTGAACACTTATCTATAGGGATCGAGCTTTTCAACTGCCTGGCCGTAATGAAAGCTAAACATTTAGACAGGTCATTATTTCAAATGGATTTACCAATGGTATCCTCCCCATCGCCATCAACCTTTGATAAGTTTTATGTTAAGGAGTGGATCAGTTTGGCCGTATAACGCCTTATTTAAAAAATCAATATATCAAAAGAATTTTTAGTTTTCGAAATGCTCCGGCAAAAATCGCCGACTAGCAGTACATCCCCTCCCATATAGCCAGTCCTACGAAAAGTAAATCTTTATCAGACAAAATTGTCCAATCTTTAATATTTTGTAATCAAAATTTGTCTACACCAGATTGGGACTTTAATCATGAAAACGGATTTTGAGTATTTAATCAGGAAAATAAATGAAAAATTGTAAAATGACGAGAAGTCGCGTAATATATTAAGGGCGGCCGTGGCCGACCATAAAATTTCTACTAACTATATCTATAAAAGAAATAAAAGATAAGGAATCACAAAGTGTAACTCTTAGTAAAAACAAGTAACGAAACTACAGTAGGACACGGTCCATCATTAAATATCCTGCACAACTTCGCTTAATGCAGTTATTCAAACAACGACTTTTTCAAACTAAGGTGTTATATGAGAAACGATCAGAAGAATGGTCCGATCCGAAGAATTTTTAATAGGGTTCGTCTTTTGAAGTAAAACATGTCAGTGTACCAAATTTTATCAAAATGTCTTAAAAATTACGACCGATAGATTGAACATCAGAAAGATAAAAGCTCTGATCTCTCTGGTATAATAAAAGGTGAATCAATCTGAAGTCCTTCTGATTGTTGCATACGTACGCATTAACTTAATATGCTCCTCTACCACAAGCGGTGTAATAAATCGAAGGACAACAACAAACAAATTTTTCTATTCCCGTCAAAAGATTAAAACTCTTGATTGCACGGAATAAGATAATATCTAGAGAATATTATTCAAATCCTCTTTATAAAAAATCAATAGAAAAGGACTAATTGTGTGAAGCTGTTTCGATACTGAAGATGTTGGGATGCTTGTGATTAGAATTGGTGAAATGTCTAGACTGAAGGATAAAAATAGTGTAAATGGATTGAATATAAAATCCAGAAACAACATCTTTTGTAATTAGCTGGAGATGTTGGAGAGATTCGACGAAACTCATCTTTGAATAGAATGCGTTTACCAGTTACCGGCCCATATTTGTTATTATGTTTATGACTTCGAAATGTATTCAAATTTGTTATAAGCTCCAGTGGAGAATGAAGTCTCGTTAGTTTTGTCTTACCACTTGTAACATCATCATGAAACTGAGATTTGAATTAATTTAGCCGCATGAATCTGTCCATTTATCTGCCTGTTTGTCTGTCTGTTTGTCTATTGATGAAGTGAGCACAATAATACAAATTGAAATAAAGGATAAAAACTTGATATGATAAAAGTTCAGCGAATTAATGGCCTTGACGTGTTTACGAAGATTCCCGAATAGTTACCTAAGGCTTGCGTGGGAAATATTGACCCAAAACTATTTAGGCACAATTCCTAGACAAAAAAAGTGTTTTCATCAATTTTTTATTTATTAATAGAGGATTTGCTCCATCTTGAATGGTATTTCATTGCTTGTAATATGTATCCACTAATTGCGCTCGCTTCTAGTTGTAATCAGAAATACACCTGAGAGATTCCATTAATCCTTACATATTCTTAAGCTATGTAAACTTGTTCAGCCGCCTTTTGCTTAATGTTGGAATGTGGAAAAACAACGATAGAATGCTGAAAGTTGGTACATAAATTTTCAAATTAAGTAGGTCTATTTGTGCGCCAGAACAGCGAAATAAATTCTGATGTGAGTCTATTTTCAACGGAAAACTCTAAGGAGGACATATTTTTCTCTATTATTTTTTTTTCAGAGATCTTAAAAGTCTTGAAGTATTAAATAACAGCAGCTGCTACCATAATTACTACTAACAAATGACTAATAACCACAAAACGCTCTAACCGCTTGCATAAATTATAATCAAAAATCTTCTTTATTTTACCTTATATTATTAATTTATTATTATAATCTATTTATATAATATAATAATAATAGACAACGAACATTGAACATTGAACAATCTTGCAGCTTGCGTATATCCTCGAGTACTATTTTGAATTTTTCATGTTTTTCTTTGAGCGTATCATTAGCATTTTCATTTTCCAAATGGCTAGCAGTCACTTTGTATCGCTCCAATTGCTTCCCATAACGCGCTTTCTCTTCAACAGTTAGCTTTTCACAAATATCTGTATTTAGGATACTTTTCTAACAGTTCTTTTATGCTAGGCAATAATATTTCCGCTGATAACAGAGTCTTCATCATGCCTTCCATAAACGGCAGAAACATATTGCCATCCTCTGAAACTACCTAGAGATAATTGTTAACCTTATAAATGCTAAACTCCCCGTATTTCTGAGAGAGCAATTTACGTTATCCAAATTTAATCCGTTAAACATACTGGCCACACATATAAAATAGGACCAATACTTCGAAATGATCTTAATTATAATTATCATAAAAGCCTAACCATGTTGAAAATTGAACAATCACTAATGAATTATTTTCCATCGGATCCTCGGAAAGGGCAAATCGGTTCCATAGAATTGAATTTACGGTTAGCACAAACAGCTGGGGTGTCGGTGATGCGTCTAAGGCAAAACTCAAGTGATATAAAAATTTTTATTTTCATTTGCACGGCAATCATCACAATTTTGGTAATCTTCGTTTATACCGCTTGCGAAGTTTACGATTTAACTTTAAATTGTTATGATTTAAATATTTGAACGCAAAATAGTTAAATATCGTTAACGCATATGGCCGGATTAGCTAAAGTAAGAAAGAAAAAAACATGTTAATAGACGTAAGAATAATTAAAAAATCATAATTATAGATAATTAATGCTTTGTATAAACTGAAGGATATACAAAAAGTATTGGATAAATTGAAATACGGACTTAGAACTTATACGACACCTAAGGAGCAGCTACTTGACAATGATTTAAAAGAAAATCGATTTGAATCAATCAATCAATCAATTAACTTTAGCGGCAAATATTTCTTGATGGAGAATTTGAGAATAAATTGTTGTAACCATTTAGATGGGCATGTTTGTATTATTCTTAAGAATACAAATTTTGTTACGTATGGGAAATTAAAAATTTGTCAATATTTTTATTTTTATTGGAAGATTCTGTAAAGATGGTTGGGAAAACGTTTCCTTACCGTGCTGTCGTGCCTCCGTGGGTGCCATTTTCATTGCAGTTCCTTTACAAGAGTCTTAGCGTTTTGATATTCAAAGAAGAAAGAAGAAACATAATTTACTTGTCGAACATAACAAACACAAAATAGTCTCCAATTTTCTATTGTTCATTTACTAAATACAAAGTTCAATCTTTACAGCAAATTATTACTATATTCCTCAAATTAGTCTCCGTTTCAAAATATAAAAATATATACATGAATAAAATGTACTTACTGTTAATTTCTTATAATTTCCTTATATTTTTTTCAGTTCGTCTCTTATTCGTTCGTCTTTATTCTTTTGCACACTTCCTTACACTACATAAAGAATATGTATACAATTTTATTTTAATTTTTATAATTTTACTTTTTCATGAATAACTATTGCAATTTTTTTGGAAATTTGTCACGTTTGGTAATTTTTCACTTTGTCAAACACAGTTGTAAAATGCTTTGATTTGCTTTAATTTCTCGCTTAAATACGTTAGCGGTTTTTTTCTTTTACATTGTTTACAAAAAAAACCTCAACAATTTTTGCATAAATTCTGCATAAGTTATGATAAAAATGCCACCCACATTAAGGCTTATATCCAAAAATGCCATCCACAATACGACTTATATCCGAAAATGCCATCCACAAAACAGCTAAAGGCTCCGATAGTTTTAGGTTCAAATATAACATTAACGCCATCTGTTGTCACAATGCGTTCTGTTCTCTGCAATAATCCAACATGCCCGATAATAGTATCGTTAAAAAGAAAGTCATTAAACACATGTCAAAAAAGCTATCTCTCTATTTATAAGAGATTTCTTTTCATGTCCAACTCTTAAATATTATTCAATTCTTGTTCTTGTTTTTCTCTCTCTCTCTCTCTTTCTGTCTCTCCCTCTCTCAAGCTCTCTTAATCATTAATTCTTTGAAAACAAGCAGCCGTTTGTAGAGTTTTTTTTTGTTTCTTGCAGGTATGCCAGCAAAACGTGTACATTGTATAAAATTAGTAATAATATCGAATTTTGGCCGGCATATAAAATGCCGCGTGTTTTATAAATTAATTATTGTTATTATTTTATTTTGTATTTATGCAGAGGAATTAAAGGATTGACTTAATTTAATATAAATAAACGAAATATCGAATAAAATTCACAATAACATTGGATTTGCAAAAATTGTTAACTAAGAAAAAAAATGAATGAATTTTTTGAAAGTATTGGGTGAGTAAATTAATTGTTGTTTCAATTGCTTTCGTAGACTACCAAAGAAAATCTAATCGAGTTTGCTTACGAAATTCTTTCGCTATTTTTAATTATCGTTTTTTTTTTTTTTTTGGCTGCAGCAATTTATCAAAGAATTTGATTCGTTTGACTTTCGTTTTTATTGATTTTTATCAAAGCGGCGGCACACATCTGATGGTTTTTTCATCAGACGCTTATAATATCACATTCCAAACGCTGCTTTATGTAATAAAGTATGTAAAGGGTGATTTATTTAAATGCGATGTCTGCAGAATTCTTTTGCAAAGCAAATTGGTTCTTTTTCGTTTTAACACATTCGGACTTTTTCTATTGCAATCTATCCTTTAGAAATGGCAAGATTGTGTTGCTTTTAACTGCTGGCAACGCTGTTCGCAATTGTTGATTAAATATAACTTATATATAAAAGCTTTTTATGAACGCTTCACAAACACTTTGATTAATTTAATATTTAAACCACTTATTTTCAAACTTGAAATATAATTAAATATGTTTTGTTAAAAGCCGTTTAGGAGCTCGTCAGAAAATATTTTTAAGAAATTTTTGAAGAATTTGAGAATACAACAATCAAGGGAGAAATCGTAATACAATATTTTGATTAATGCGTCTTGCAGTGAGTTGACCGATCTCCATAATCAAATTGTTTTTCTTTCATATATGGGATTGCGACCAGCCTTGATATAATTTAAGATAATGAAACATAATAAGCAGATGGATAGATAAACCAACGAAATCATGTTCTTGCCAATTTCCTCCAATTTTCGGAATGGTAAAAATTTAAAAAATTTCGAAAATTAGCTTCTGCTGCGATTGGAAACGGAGAAAGATTCCACATTGACGTGAAATAACCAGCGAGCAATGTGAAAAGAGTCTATTGTTTTCATCTTTTTGGTTTGTTCTTTTTCGAGTAATATGTTTTGTTGGTGTACATCTTGCCAACGTTTAAACACCAATCATTTTAAATGAATTTGATCGGACGGTCTTCTAGGTATTATTTTGAAATTTTCCCTTTCTGGAAAGTTTTCTTGATTTCTTTGCTAGTTTCGACTTGGTCAAAAACGAATAAATATTCTAATTATTGTTGTAATGTTAATAACTTAGAGTGCTTTTGCTACACAACCTTTTGAAAGGACATATCGCTTAAATTATGCCTGTTACTACAGCTAATTACGCTATGGATGTTCATCAAGACCCATTTCACCAGAAATTGTTTCTCCCGATTTTCAATATTAACCTACATGGAAACTAAAGACACAACCTCAGTGTAATAATTTTGTAACGGTAAAACTTGGTCTGTGAGACACTAAAGCAATACCTATTTGGGCAGGTGAGCTTTTAACATAAGAAAATATATCTAGTCTGTCAACAAAAGAACATACTAACATGTGCAGCAGGTGCATTTTGAATACGTTCATTTCAATTGAAACTTTACTAACAGCAAGGAGATTTTTTAACGGACGCTCTTAAGTACAAGTTAAATTGCTTCATTTTTTCATTAATGATATATTTTGATAAAGCGGGATTGTTGCAGTGATCTGCAGTAATTCCACGAAGTTCAAAGCGAACATATGAAAAAAAGCTTAGGACAGTTAAAACAAAATATAATTTAAGAAATTTCCAAAGATCTCATTGCACCGTATTGGAGAATTGAGCTACGAAAAATTGCCGGATCTCTTTTCATAAAGCTTTTCTAACAAATTATTGTAAATCATTTAAATTTATCACTACACACGCATCTACATATGTATGACGATCATTGAAGTACGATATTTAAATAAAAACCCGAAACACTTGACAAACTTAGAGTCGTGCGTGAAAACGACGAGTTTAGTGATAATAGCGGAAAAATACATGTTATAAGAAATTAATTACTGATGAGAATTAAACAATAAGAGATTTAAAACTAAGAGAAAATAAAATTTCTTGAATATTGAGAAAAAAGTATATATTTTTGGTGCACAAAATTTAAGTGAATTATAACTGCGTGTATTTAAAGTGGACTTTTTACCGAGCATTACATGTAAGGAAAAAAAGAATTTTTTGCTAAAAATCAGTTTCAAATTACCTTAAGTCGAAAAATTATATAATAAGCATTGGCTCCTGAAAGCAAAGCACAGTCCTCTAAAGAGAAATTGAAAATTTCGAATGACATATAAATAAAATAAAAATCAAGAGATAGATTATAATCGATTTTTCATACCCACAAGTCTGCAGCACACAGGTATGTTCATCAGCGATCCCATGAAATATTCATGTTCTTAGTGAGGATTCTTCTTTGATTTACTTATAACCATTTGCAAATACATCTGAGTGTCTGCGCATTTGCCTAGTTAATACTTAGTGTATGGCCAGAGATTCAGTTTGAAAATGAATTCGAACCATCTAAAATAGTGTTAGGTGACTTTAATCTGCCCAACGTTTCGTGGGTTTTTAATGCTGACCTTGGATATTATATTCTTTTTTCTTATCCATTGATTAATAAAGAGTTCTTCGATGGTGTCCATGGAGTAGGTTTGTGTCAGCTGACAACGTCTTTAATGGGAATAATAAATTGCTTGACCAAGTTCTTTGTTGAGATACCGATATATCTGTATATCGAACGAAGCCCTTTGTTTCGCTTAAACATAGGCATAATTCTTCGCTGCTGCTTACCGTTTATTTGCTTAAACGAATTTCGTTAAACTTAGGAACTTGCTGGGTGGCATTAACTGTGACCTACGCTCTGAAGATATTGATGATTCGATATCCTTTATTTACAGTCAGCTTTATTCCGTAATTTCCGTCTCGGTACCGTTTAAGGCTTGTCACACGTCAGAGTCTCATGTTTGGTATACCAAGCATTTGCGAATGGTCCGTAATAAAAAAAGCAGACTACTTAAAAATTCACACGGAGTGGTTTGATTAGAGATTATACTTGTTATTCCAATATTATTGATGTAACCGGACGCAAACTTCTAAAAAATCCTAGGAGCTTCTTTAAATTCGAAAACGAAACGATTAAACGAAAAGTAAAATAATTTCCTACGGTCATCAAATTTGGAGGTTTCGAATCATCCAATATGTTTGTAACAACCGACCTTTTTGCAATCTTTTTTAGAAAAGTCTACCAATGTTCAAATATTTCGTTTGATAATTATCCGTATTGGATAAGCTCTCTTGATATTTTTCGTTTATATTTTTCTCTGAAGAAGAAGTATTTATAGCATTGTCAACGTTGAAACCTTGCAATTGTCGTGGTCCTGATGGTGTTCCCTCTGCTATTCACCTACATTCTGTTGACTTACTATGTGCTCACCTTACGCATATTATTAATGTTATTTTGAAAAAGGTTACTTTCCATCGGTTTGGAAGAGTATTTTTATATTGTATATAAAACTGGTTCTCGGAAACTTAGTGAGAATTATAGGGTAATGGCCAAACTTAGTGCACTGCCCAAACTATTTGAATCACTGGTAGCAAAAAGGCTTGCTCCGGCTTTAGGATCAATTATGTCGCACTGTCAGCACGGTTTTTTAAAAGGAAGATCAATGGCCTTTAATCTTTTGGAGTTTTCTAATCCAATTTACAAAGCATTTTCCGATCATAAACAAACTGATGTTATTTTCACGAACTTTTCCAGAGCTTTCGACAGCTTTCGAGTTGATCATAGGTTATAAGTCTGAAAATTACATCGCCTTGGTTTTTCGGACAATATCAGTAGCCATCTCCCTGGTCGCATCCAACGGGTGGTGCTGAATTCTTGTCAATCCAGAGTAATTGACGTCACTTCTGGTGTTCCTCAGGGCAGTCTTTTTGGCCCGCTTTTATTTTTTTACAGTAAACGACCTTTCGGCGTGCATTCAACATTCCCGAGTTCTAATGTTTGCAGACGTTATTAAACTGTCGCTCTGCTTCGACTCAATATATAGTACTAAATTTCTTCGGTCTGATTTTGAGAACCTGTGCTAAGGGTGTGCAAGCAATGGTATTGTGCTGCATTGAAACAAGTGTAAGAAAATGTCTTTTACAAGGTGTAATACCATGCCTTCTTGTTATCATATTGACAATTACATCCTGGAAAATGTCTGCAATTATAAAGACTTATAAGTTGTTTTTGATTCAAAACTCAAGTCTGACAGTCATATAGAAATGTCAATTAATAAAGTTAGATCGCTTAGAATTTATAAAAGCGTGGTCTAAAGAATTTAAAGGCCCATACGTTCCGAAGTGGCTACATTCTTCTTTAGTTAGAACAACTCTAGAGTACTCGTCGGTAGTTTGACTTTTTAGTTATCAATGCCATATTGATCTCTTGGTGCCGGTTCAACGGAACTTCTCGATGTTTGTTTTGCAAGGTTTGGGACGGGATCCTGCCCTATCTCTTCCACCATGCAATAATAGATTGAAGGCTTTGACTTGCCTACCCTTCCAAAAAGGCATGAAATGTTGGGTGTAACTTTCCTCTTTAAGTTAATAAAAGGTGACGTTTAGTCGTCGGCTTTATTAAAACATATTGCTATTCACATCCCCAGTAGGATCTCAAGACGTTTTGTGCTTTCGCGGCTACCACAGCGCAGTACCAATTACGATTTGTTCAATCCGTTTCGGGTAATGTGTAAAATGTTCAACGATCATTATCACTTGCTTGATTTGTCCGTTTTGTCCGAAAATAAGGTGAAAAGTGTTAAATTACATAACTAACTGCCAGACATTTTTGACACTTGTGTAAAGATTGTGGTAAATTGAACCAACACGGTCCTTTATATTTGATTTTTTCTCATTTGTTACTATTAATAAGGTATAAATGAGCTAATACTCATTCACCAATATATATCCCTGTATCTTAATTTAGGGCTTAGATAAATTTTGTTGTATGCTATATGTTGATCTCATATTTATTTTTAGCTATTTTTCTTCTTCATATTATAATTTAAATTTTGTAGCTTCCATTCGGCTAATGACTTTGTCCGTAACGGAATTTAATTAAATAAATAATCACATTTACTTTGCGACCTATAGGAGATAGTAAACTATAACGTAGTAGCAATATTTTCAAAACCATTTAAAAAGTTTCTCATCTGTCATCTGCATAACAAACCCATAAATAACAAAGTATATTGCAATTTTGATCTGTCGATTTCAAGTACTGGACACCAAAGCGAGCATAAAGTGAATATATATAATCGGTTTACATGTTACGCTGTCCGTTTCTTTGAATAATTGCTTTAGCAGACACATGCATTCTTAAACGTGTACTGACATGAATACTTGAGAGAAAATAATGAACTATTTCCTATCTGATGTGGCAATGATCTATTCGGAGCCAGATTCGTTGCTAGCTATGGTTGATATAAAGATCAATGTGTCTTCATTTAATCCTAAATTGCAATCAGGTAGATCAATATTCCTTTTTTTATTCCGTTTGAGGCTCCCAAAAATATGCTTTGAACATGTCATTAATTATGTACATTCCCAATCAGGCTCAGATTTCTGAGTCAATGTAGCCATAACCTTATGATCGTCTATATTTTCTTTGCAATCTATGCACTTCTTGAGTTCCATAATTTTTAAACTTTTGAAATATACTTCTAAGTAATATTTTAATTAAATTGATAGTGTAAACCATTCCACATAAATCCGTTTGCAGCTTAATATATGGATGGACAGTCTAAATAGGAACTAAATAGCAAAAAAAACAAAAAAAAAAAAATGTTTTCGGAAACGGGGCTTTATCCATTAACTTGGTTCGCTTTAAGAACGATGCAACAATCAGTCGCTTCTCTAACACGGTGGCGAATTCTTGGGAAGTTTCCAAGCAGTTAGTAGTGGATCTAGAAAATACGGGGACAATTTGTATTTCAATTCATGCAACTTTCCGGTCGTGTTCATCGACTTGGGATATACTGCACTTGTTTACTCATATGAGCAAGAGATGTACTCATTTGAAAGACAGGTTTCTTGTGTCCAAATTTTTATTTTTACAAAATAGTAAATACATTTTATTTATTTATTCTTTTTTTATATTTAATAAGAAAAAGTTTTAAATTTCAACGCTTGAGAATGACTTACACGCTTTATATAGTACAAAATTATTCAATGACTTTTGTTTACTTTCTATAACTACCACCTAACGCCGGTGATGTATTCATTTTGTCAAAACGTTTGAAACGCATAGAGGAAAGCGTGAGAGACTCTATAAAGTATATACGTATATCCTTGATCAGCATCAAATTCTGAAACGACTTAAACATATACGTTTGTCCATCAAATCAGTTTCAAGGACTCGCCTACTGCATGACATAAACTGGGAATGCTTCTGCTTTCAGATTTCTTGCGCATCGCTCATAAACTACAACAGATATAACGATAAAAATGTCCACGTACATTCCATGAGTGGTCCTAGAGTATTTGTGCAAAAAAAAAAAAAAATAGATACCTGCCTGCAGCACTATAAAATATAGAAATTTAGTTTTTTTTTTTATATATATATGTATTTCTTCGGGTAAAGGTGGCGAGCGTAGAAGACTCGTTCACAGGCAGATATAATTTTCATACTTGTTATTTATCATGAATACTATTGTTGTTTTCTTTGCTTGTTTTTTGTTACAAACATTTACGGACAAGAAATTTTTATGTACATAGGGCATGTTACTGGAAGATGGGAGTGCAACACAATTTAACGCAATCGGCGCCAAATATATGTATATTTTTGATAAGCACGATATTCTGACTCAATTTGGCCGTGCTACTTTGTTCGTGCCCGAGAGTAGCTGCCTGTTATTAAAATATTTAAAGGCACAAAAATGTAGCTAAAATGGCTACGACTTGGTAAATGTACCCATAAAATATAAAAGTTCTTTAGAATATCTCTTAACTGACACAATCTCCAATAAAACGAATGTAGCAAATGTTTTTGTTAAGCCCCCGAGAATTATAGGGTTTTAGATTTCAGGCCGTCAATACTTAATGTAAAAATACGTATCTATTTGTTTGGGCAAATGAGTAAGCAAAGTTCGCCCCAAGATAAATTTCAGTTTTTATTATTTGAAATATTTACACTTATTGAGCGTTCATAACAACGTATTATCGATCATTTGTTGTTCTATTTTCTTTCTCGTTTTCATTTAGTATGCCTTTTCCCGGCTTGAGACGAATATATCACGTGCTTAGCCGTAAAAAACCAATTGAGGATTCAAATGAATCGAAATTAGCGAAAGTTTTATCAGCGTTCGATTTAACTACGTTGGGCATTGGTTCGACATTGGGTGTTGGTGTTTATGTGTTGGCCGGTCAAGTATCCAAAATTTATGCCGGGCCGGCAGTCATCTTTAGTTTTCTTATAGCTGCAATTGCGTCCATTTTTGCTGGGCTATGTTATGCCGAATTTGGTGCACGGGTTCCTCGAGCCGGTTCAGCCTACATCTATAGTTATGTAACAATTGGTGAATTCATTGCTTTCATTATTGGATGGAATTTGATATTGGAATACGCTATAGGTAAGACGAGATGTCTTTCTCTAATATTGTATGTAGCACAGAGTAATCATATTATGTATAATGTGCAGAGAGAGCTTAATATTTCTTATATTTATATTACATTTGACTCGAATTGCTAGCATTTAGCGCTGTATGCGGAAAAAAAAAAAAAACATTTTAATCGAGTTGATTGATTTATAGTTATTTAATTGCCTACGTATGAATGAATATGACTGTATCTGAGCTTGAATTGATTGAATGCAAGAAGTAAATTAAAAAGACGAGAGCCGAAATTATTTCGAAATGATTTTGAAATGATTTCCCCTCATTTAAAGTTCTTTGAAATTGATTGTAAATTGATAGAAACAATTAACTTTTTTCTGTTGTCATTTTCGTTTCGAACAGGCTCGGCAAGTGTTGTGAAAGGTTTAAGTTCCTATTTGGATAACTTGTGCGGTCATGCCATGGAGAAGTTTTTAGGCACTCACTTGCCAATGAATATTGACGGTCTTAATGCTTATCCAGATATCTTTGCTTTTGGTGTAACTATAATTTTTTCTTGGGCCATAGCTTTCGGAGTCAAAGAGTCGACACGTCTTAACACTGCCTTTACGCTGCTCAATTTAAGTGTCGTATTATTTGTGATTATCGCTGGTCTCTTCAAAGGTGAACTGTTTTTTCTTCCAGTTTTAAGGTTTTTGAAAACATTTGGTAAATCTTTTCTCATTACTGTATAGTAACTACCAAGAATTGGACTCTACCCAAATCCTCTATACCGGAAGGTTATGGAGAGGGTGGTTTTGCTCCTTATGGCTTTGCTGGAATCATACGAGGAGCGGCTATATGTTTTTATGGTTTTATTGGTTTCGATTGTATAGCGACCGCTGGTGAAGAAGCTAAAAACCCGAAAAAATCCATACCGTTTGCTGTTATAGCTTCTTTGGCTATGGTGTTTTTAGCTTATTTCGGCATTTCCACAGTTCTTACTATGATGCTGCCATACTATGAGCAGGACGAGAGCGCTCCTTTGGTACATGTATTTAGCATTTATGGTTGGACAGCACCTCAATACATTGTATCGATTGGTGCTATATGTGCTATGTGCACCAGCCTTATGGGTTCTATGTTTCCTTTACCACGCATAGTCTATGCTATGGCCACAGACGGTTTGCTGTTTCAATTTATGGCAGAGATTAGTTCGAAACACAAGACACCACTGAATAGCACTCTATTGACAGGATTTTTAACGGGCGCCTTTGCAGCAATTTTCAATTTAAAACAACTAATGAATATGATGTCTATTGGTACGTTTTTGGCTTATTCCATGGTAGCAGCTTGTGTGTTAATATTACGTTATGAAAGTACGGACCGTAAGATATTAGCCAACGGTCACACTCTTAAAGACTACGAGGAGACAAAATGCAGTTTCTGGCAGTTGCTGTTTAATAGCTCTCGATCCATAGTACCTACCAAGAAAACATCACAGTTAGTTACCATGTTAATACTGATGTATGGTAAGTGCTAGGTTTAAAGAACACTTATATAAATTGCAGCGAAATAACTTACATCATCTTTTTAGTACTGCAATGTATTCTCCTAACACAGGTATTAAGTAATTTCGAGGAGAATCTTTCCCATGTAACTGCGTCCGATATTGTCAAACTTGCAGTGACGTTACCTCTTTTAATACTAACTCTCTATGCTATTTCTCGACAACCAGTATCACCCGCTCATTTAGCTTTTAAAGTTCCATATGTGCCGTGGGTTCCTGGCTTCTCATTGTTAATTAACGTTTATCTTATGATCAAACTGGACATTATGACATGGATTCGTTTCAGTGTATGGATTGTAATCGGCTTAATTATCTTCTTCGGCTACAGTATACGCAATAGTTGTTTACGTATGCGTACAGAAATGAAAATTTTAACGGAATCCGAATCAAGAGATCGAAGTGAAATTGATAATATATCACTTGAACAAAATGAACGCTTCACAACACAAGCACCGCTAATGGTTATGCAAAGTTCTATTTAATTAAGATTGTTTACTAATATAGTAAGAGTAAACGTGTACTTAAAAATAAGAAAAGTCTGATAAATCATTTGAAAACAAGATGTGAAGCGATAAAGAGAGAGTCCATCCACCCTCTCAACACCAAAATGCAAAATAAAAAACCAATGCTTTTTATTCCTATATATTGTATAAAAATTTTATGGATATTTCCAATAAAAATAAATGTTAATTTATTTTATTATTATAATTTGCTTAGAACACGGAAATAAGTTCTACGGTTAAAAAGTGGCCAAGACACAATATTTCAGATTTTTCAGGCTGGAAAAATATTGTATGAGTACTTTAAACATAATTAAATAATTAGTTAATATTGAATATTCCCTAAGCGTAACTAAATCTCTTAAGCAAAAACTCTTACTTATTTAAGGTTATGGTCATCTTAGAAAGTGCCATCATTTGATGGCAGATATTGATGCCAACATATAAGTTAAATTATAGACCTGTATTTCTTGGATGAGCTTGCCTAAATCAAAGCGAAATTCTCCGCTAATCAAAAATATAGATGTTTTCGTGCCTATTTTTACATCGCGTATACCAAAGATTATTGGGTATTATTAATTTTTGATAGCGTAGTGTTCTTTATTAACGATGCCAGCTTTGCAACTGAGCTTTGCGATTCCTCGCATAGCAGCAAAAGGGATATTTACCGTTTTTTTAAAACAAGTCCAATACTTTCAATTTATTTTAAATATACCCAGACAATCTGAACTTCCAATGCTTTATTGAAAAAATGCCATCGGTGTCAACTGTCAACTGTACGCTAATACATTAATTTTCATGGATATTACTTCATTTCCTGACAGGGTTAAAATTCTTGTTGTTGTATGCGAAAGTCTACTAGAAAAGGTGTTAAGGCAAAAAAAAGTCTGATAGCCCTGAATAATATTTCGGAGAAAATTTTTTTAGATTATTTATGAATAGATTGAATATACAAAAAAAAATTTATTTTTTTTTTTTGAATATTAAAAAACTTGCAGTTAATTGCAAAAAGAATTAAAAAATTAATTGAAAATTTTACTAGTTAATTAAATTATTGCTTTTGCTAAGAAATTTTATTATTTGAAATTTGCTTTTATTAAGAGCTTTTATTTTCTTTCGAGGACTTAAATAAGCAAAACCTGTAATGGGCCACAGCCCATATTCATATAATGATATTTAAAAATAAGGCTTTATATGAGAAGTGGTCGAAGTAGTTTGATCCGAATCATTTTCAAAAGTCTTCGTTTTTGACCCAAAACTTGGGGCATCAAATTTTATGAAAATATCTCAAAAATTTGCGACCTGTAAGGGATATGGCCAAAAATCACTTAGATAGATGAACGGACAGATAGCGAAGCGCAGTTAATCCGATCGGTATAATACGAATTCGCTGTATCTCAAGCCCTTGTAGATGTTGTATACATCCGCACACTTAATGTACCCTTGTATCCAAAGCGGCGGTGTAAAAATCAATCATTCAGGTACCGAGTTATTTGTTTTTTCATTCCGTTTGTTATTGTTACCGTCGAAGATGGTATTGAATGGTGTGCTGCAAGATGACTGTCCCATGGACACGGCCAGTTTGTTTATGCAGCACCCAATATATAAGAATTATGCACAACAACTATTGAATATTCCTACAAAATCCGTAGGACCTGTGAGACTCTTGTATGTAGGCTGCTCCGCATGATAAGAACATTAATATCGCAGGAAATTGGTTATGTCTTTCACCTCGGAAGAAAGCTGAACGTAAACAATAAATACTATTATGTTTCTCTGCTAGATTTCTTTCATATCTTATCTTTCGACAATCTACTGGTGCTAACACATAAAACAAAACATATTTTTTTACACAAGATCGTCTGTAGGTGTATAACAACAAGAAAACACAACCCCAAAGCCACTTATAAACCGCAACAGATACAACGAAAAACATTTTACATTGTTTACAAAAAGAAACTCAACAATTTTTGCATAAATTATGATCGAAATACCATCTACAAAATGACCACTAGCCACAAGTGCATAGATTATGATCAAAATACCATCCACAAAATGACTACTAACCATACTTGTATAAATTATGATCAAAATACCATTTACAAAATGACTACTAGCCACACTTGCATAAATTATGGTCAAAATACCATCCACAAAATGATTACTAACCACAAACTAAGATAAAGATTGATGAATCTCATCTTTCAAAAATTTTGTAGTATGCTTGTTTCGTGAGACGTTACAAATTATTGCATAATTTTGGGGTTTTCATAAAAACAAGACCCTCGTAGTAGGTTATTCAAAGCAAATTCATAGCTTGGAGTTGAATTAAAAAGATTAAAAATAATTTTTGTGAAAAAAAAAAAAAAATTATCAGTAACACACTTGTTAAGATTACTTTATATTAGCAGTGAAAACTGGTGATAACGTAAATAACCGTATTTTCGAACATATATATTAATTTATATTAATTTTAAGGCAATTTGTATATGCCAACAACGTATTGTATACATGTATTTACAACCGCAAACTTTAGAATATATTTGAAACTTTAGAATATATTTGTTCTGCTATTGCTTTACTACTGATCGGTACAATTAATCAACAGTAGTTCCCGTAAGATGTTCTACTGTGCTTGTTTTACTGATATTGAGCATAAACCATATATTGAGCGAACGTTGCTTTATTGTTTTAAAATCTAAGAAGGCGTTGATCCGCACTAATTATAAAACAATATCCCATTACCATATGCTCTATATAAATAAAAATGTAGGATGAGGCTGCACTAATATATCCGTTCGTTTTATAGTACCAATTATGACGTCTCGAAGATCCATTCTAGAAGACGATAAAATTATGTTAATGAAGAATACGTCAATGTTTGCTTTATATTATGTCTCCGAATGAAATTCAAAAATGAGCCCGATCAAATCATGGTTCCCTTCGCTCAATGGCAAATACTAAATTGCATAATCTTTGCATGTCCACTTAAAGGACTGCTTGTAAAATTTTTAAAGTCGCAATGTATGAAATATAATTGCAAAGCCTATAAAATAGGGCCTTTTTTGAATACCTCAACTTAGTTTTGGAAAAAAGAGAAACTATAAAATAGGGTGTTTGTCGCATTTCTCAGTTCAGATATCCCAACTCTTGAATAATGTTGTCGTGTGACATTAAACACAATACTTTTATGCAAACGGAACAAAAGTGTTTGAAAGCAATCAATCAACTCCATGGTGCATATATTGTGAATTAAAACAATTTATTTGTCTAGATTCGAAATCATGAGGCATTATGACTCTTGAAGGGGAAATGGGTTAAGCGGAAAAAAGGTTTTTTTTCCTTTATTTGCGAGAGCTGCTACTTCTCTATTTTGTAGTGAAAAAAATTGGAGAAAAACATGTTTTATAATGATATCAGTCCTTAAAGAGCGCAGTGTTTATGTGAAGATCCGCTTAGAACGCCTATATGAGACAAAAAATTAAAATTCTTTTCATGCCAATGTTTATATCCAGATGTGCATGTTGACCATGTTCAAATCATATTTTGAATATCGCAGAGATTAAGTTCACCGCCGTATTAGACAGCGTATAATTGCGTACTCTCATCCCCCTTTTAACGCCTATCCTTAATCGCTCTCTTTATATCTTTTTTGTGTGTTTTTGATGTTTGCCTAATATAACGTAAAAACATCCGACTATTTAATGTTAAGAAATGTATATATGCGAAAAGTTTGCAGACGATTTGATTTTCTGTATCTATATGAGTTATATATGGTATCTCAAGTAATAACGGTATGCATGCTCTACTTTTATCAGTCTTGTTTTCGATTTCAAAGCAATTGAAAGTGCTTTAAGAAGAAACGTGAATTGCAAACATTGATATTTTTCCTTTATTTCTTGACTAACTGAACTAACAGTAAACAGTAGACAACAGGCTAAAAATTCTAGTGTATACAAGAAAGCAACGAAAGGTGTAACGGTATCAATACTTCAAATTCAAATTCTTATCAGTTTCAAAGCACATTGAAGAAAAATAAATTTCTCCTAAAAAACAGAGTAAAAAGATAAATCAAAAAAAAAAAAGATTAATATTTGTTTTATTTTGCTTTATAATTAAGAAATGATTCCGTTTTCTCTAACAGCATAAACAGAAAATAATCAAATAAAGATGAAAGTGTTAAATAAAAATAATTTATTACATATGTTTTCTGTAGCGTTACTGTAACTTTAACGCATAACTACCCACCGTAATAAAGAGACAAAAACGACAACAAAAAATTAAAAATATTTTCTAATAACTTAAAACAGTTCCAACGAAGTAAACAAACAAATGCTAATGAAATGAGTTTCTAATTGCAAAAATAAAAAGAAATAAAAAAAAAAAATTGAAAAAATAATTACAACTGAAGAATTTCTAAAATTATTTACTCTCCGAGTTTCATCTCCGCGCTCTCTCTCTCACTCTCTCTCTTTCTTTCTTTCTCTCTATTTCTCTCTCTGTCTCTCTAAGTTTCTTTTACTCTTTGCTTTTATATAAATATATCTTTAGTATATTCATATTTTATTTATTTAAAAATAAAATTTGTCTTTATTATGTACTCGTGTTATCAGTAACGTATAGACTAACTAAGATATTCATTTATATACATGTGAAATTCTCTGTGTCTATTGTCGCTGTCCACCGCAAAGATAAGTTTCTTCACATCTACTGTACAAGGCAAGTTATCTCTTAGCGTTGTATGCATTTCGGTACGTGTGCGCTTGTGTGGGTGCTTTTCTTTATTATTATTATTATTATTATTATTATTTTTTTTTTTTTTTTGGTTATTGCAAAAACAATTTATATTTTTTTATTTAATTTTTCTTGCGTTTTATTAAAAATAAATTTTATGAGAATTCAGTAGCAAAATTTGTCCATAGACTTTTAAAACAGTGGAAATGGTTCAAATTCGTTTTGTGCCTTAAGCTAAGCAGTTGACACGAAGCAAGACTTACATATATGCAAATATGAAACAAAGTCTCACAGAAAAAAAAAAACTACAATCCAAAAATAAACAAATAAAATAAACAAGTGAATAGTTAATAAAACATTAAATATATATATATATATCACTGTATCTATTTACATTTCACTGTAAACTAGGAATCAAAAAATTTGCAAAAATAAAAGAAAATTATTTTGTGATTAAGTCTCTGAAGGTAAGTAAGTGCATACGCGTTCTTAAAATTGAAATTAAACATGCCTTGATACTCTTTGTCAATAAAATACCGTTAAAGCTTTATAGCTATATGTATATATATATATATATATAGATTTAATTTAATATATATGCACATATCTGCTTGCCAGACTTTGGCGCTCACTGAACGCATTACGCGATTCGAGACATTAACGCCTAATATCTTATAAATAAACAGTGTGATCGGCAAAAATTCGACTACCAAAAGGTTAGTGTATCTGGAACCCGGTCGCTTCATTATTTTCATTGAGCAGAAGCAACTGTTTCTCCTTGCTGTTGTTAGCAAACTTACTCAAAAGGCAGCACGTAACGGTGCAAACAATTTTAAAACAAAAAAAAAAGCTATGTTCCCTTCCTTTTGTATTCCCTTCCTTTTTGCTTAAAATCTTTCATTCATTGATCATCGAATAGCGAGAACTCCAAATTAATTTAATCCAAATTCGTCTTCACTGAAATTGTGATCGATGTGCTTTGATACGCTTATAAGAAAAGTCTGGAGGAGCGAAAAGTCAATTTAGTAATCTCGGCGATTGCTTGGCCTCGTCGATAATTAACCAATTATCTTGGCACGTGGCGTTGGCGAAACTTTTGAGTTACTTAAAAGAAAGTTCAATAAAAATTGTTCGATCTATTCCGTTTCGCAAGTGTTATTAATTTGAACAGAAACCATTTTTATAGTTGAACTGTTACCAGAAGAATAGTTAAGCGATATTTATATTTAGTTGCTGACTTCATTAGCCTTGGCCTGTACATGATCGATTCGTGTTATGCAATCTATTGCAAAATAAGCAAAACGATGTGCGTGAAGGAATAATGGAAGACAGAGAGGATTATACATATTAAGATCTTTACCATTCAACCCATTCAACATGTATATCTATCCATATATGACAGAAAGACTGATACAATTAATATGTCATTTATCATAAGGGTGTCAAAGATGTATAAAGAAAATACTCATTGTATTTATTGCTTTTCATTTTTTGCGCTACATCAGCTTCCTAGTACTGCGGTGTCGCGTGTATAAGAATATGTTGATTTAAATTTTAGGCGGCTCTTATCGAAAATTTTGAACCAACTTATGTGTTAATTTTAATGTTTCAAAATTATGAACCCTTCCGTAAAGGGACTTAAATTATTCATGTACCTATTTTAGTATCCAATTGAAGTAAGCATCAGAGACTTCATGAAATGTGTGAATGCACGAAATGTGGATGGGCTCTTCTTACAGAGAGACGTTACTCTTTGTGCAAAGATTTGTTCTTGTTAACCTTTGAATTTTCTATGCTGTCGTGTACACAGGAGCTTTGAACACGTTATTCAGAAATTGTTTGAATAAGTTATGTTGTATGCCAAAGAACGTCGAAAGCAGAAACCGCTATCTGCCGCAAAAAGTGCTAGTGAATCGTGACGGGTGAGGGATAGAAAATGGGCATGATGTGGCAAATGGCCCGTATAAACTATATAAGGAGATATGAGGAAAAAAAAATTAATAATTATTAAATAATAATGCAAGTACAAACAAATAAGAAGGAGAAAAAAAAAAAAACATGTACACAACTAGCACAGAGGCACTCCCACAACCAGTACAGAACGAACAGAATTGCAAGTGAACCCATAAGCTATCGCAAACATGCAAAATCTTGGCAACCGATGCAGTAAATAACGCCAATTAACTGTCGACTCATAATGAGATGTTTAGATTGCAAGTTAGTTTAAATACGACATTGGCAAATCGCGCATATTAACCAAAGTTGTTTTGATACACTTTATAGAATTCGATATCGGGATTAAGTGACAGACATCACTTGGGTTTCTGCGAACAACTCTAAACGGGTTAAACAGCTCATAATTATACCTACATTGACGCAGCTTAATGAACGTGAAGTGCCTAGAGAAGCGGTTAGGGACATTAAAGCTTATCTCACCAAGTAATGTGGACGAATCGATAGTACCATTAATCAACTTTATTAAGAAGCGCATCAAAAATCAATTTACGTTTCTCATGTGACGGTAAGGATAACAGAGGCAACTTGTTTTCATAAGGAGGCAAAGAGACAAACGGGTGCCAACCCAAATTCCTAGGGGCAAACAACAAGAATTGATTTTGAACTGATTCAATTGAATATACATAACATCTATGGGGGGCAGACTACTCAACCGACTTATAATCAAGTATTGGCCTAACTAAGAACATGTATAGCTTTTTCGTAATGTAAGGTTCCTTCAGCTCTTTTGACCACCTCTTAATGAAACCAAGGAAGGATCTAGCTTTACTTAAAGAGATCTCAATGTGCGATCTAGCTGACTTTAATCATTTCGGGGAGATCAATAATGTATAAATTAAACGAAAGGGGTCATAAGTGGCTGCCTTGAGGGACGCCAGACGTCACGGGAAATTCATTCGAGGCGATGAAGTTAAACGGAACCCTGAATGATCTGTTATGGAGACACGATCTTATCCATTTCACTAAACAGAAAGGCAAGCCAGAGGTATAGAGTTTGAAGTTCAATAAATTATGGTTCACTAAGTCAAACACTTTGCTAAAATCAGTATATGCGACATTCGGGCGAGAGCCGCTAGAGAAAGCCTTGAAAGCACGGCAACCCAACTTTACGAGATTCGTGCAGTAGATCTTCCTTTCCGAAAGCCATGCTGGAACGGAAAAATATAAGATTTAATAGCAAAAACTAGATGCTGAGTAACAATTCGCTCAAACAATTTAGGACAAGACACTCAACTTGGCAATTCCGGGAAATGTATTATTCTCCCCGCTGTATTCGTATGACGTTACTCTTTCTAATCGATAATGGTTTCAATTGATGACTTATTGTTTGCTCAAACCGTGCTTCCATTCATATGACGATATCCGAAAAATTGGTTTTTCCTTTATGGGCAATCCCAAAAGATCTGATGTGATTGGGAATTGATAAAATTGAGTTAAAAAATTAAGAAGAATGTATAGCTAGCAGTGGACAATATTATCGTTACAAAACGCCCTTCTCTTCAAACAAACGCTTCGTATACCCTGTACCATTTATGGTATATTAAGTTCGTGCGGATGTGTGCAACAGCCAAAAGAAGTTGAGGTGGGTTTCCCCTTTACTGTACCGCTCTGCTTCTCTATCCGTTTGTCCCTCTTGCTTCCTTGCGTTCGATTTTTGAGATCTTTTGATGAAATTTGGCATACCTATGTGGTTTGGTCGAAGTACGAACACTCTTCAAAATTGTTCGGATTGGACAACTACTTCGACTACTTCTTATGTGACGTAAAGTTCGAAGACAGCGAATTGCAAGCCTTAACCCAGTTCAAACTCTCAACGAACTTTCGCTTAGCTTAGCGCTGCATAAATCAATACTTTGTAGATATTTACATGTCTTGGGAAGTATCCAAAAGAAAGCAAATAGCTACCAATTGACCGAAAATGCCATTTTTAACCGTTTCAACATCCCGCTACTTAAAAAAAGATGCGTTGTGAGTGACGATGGTATGTGAATTTACTCCGACAATCCCAAGCGCAAAAGTCGTGGGTTATTCAGCCTACTCACCAGACATGGCACCTTCTGATTACCATTTATTCAGATCAGTCCAGCATGGCTTGGGTAATATGCGGTTCCACAAAGTTGAAGAAGTGCGTAAATGGGTCGATGCCAAACCAATACCGCCATGTCGCCAGAAAAACGAGAAAAACTTGTCGTGAAGCTCGATGAATACTATGTTTAGACCGCGGGGATAAGTTTCAGTTTTCACTTAATGTACGTGTAATGTTCGTCATGTTGGAGACATATGCAATGCGTACGGTATCATATCGATATATAATAGTTTACACGGATCCTTCGAAACTTCAACATTTACCTTTAAAACAGTTGGTCGAATTAACAGTTGTATGCTCAGTATTAAGTCCAGCAATGGATCACATGCATGCATGTTTTCGTGAAATTCTATATATTTGAGCGATATTTTAATAAAAAATATTTCAACGAAATTGATTTAGCCGTAGGATAATCATATACTGTGGCATACGTGTACAAACTGCCTCATCCATGTGTGTATTACTCGTAAATCTATATGCTTGTATATATATATACGCGTATTGCTGCTAATCTGTATTAAATTACTTCAGTTGTTGTTGTCATTGTTTCTTTGAAAAGATAAGTATTAAATTATATGTATAAATGCGCCTAAAAACAAAGTGACACAACGAGGCAACCGCACGTAAGGATTTTTAGATGCATACACTTATTGATGCACTTATATTGTTACATGTATAATGCAAACATAAATTTTCATAAAAATATCTAATAATGTCTTCATTGCTATTGTTAAGGCTGAGCGTGGATGCCGCCCATTTGAGCTTAGCCAAGATTGTAATGTAATAATAATTAAATGTACACTATTTTGAAAGTCTTTCTTAATCTCTCGTACGTGCACATCAGTGCTAGTGTAAAAGGAAGGTTACAACACACCCCTGTTTAAAAAATTAATTGGAGCAGACAAATTCCTAAGCAATAAAATATAAAAAAAAAAAAAATTTTAAAAAAAAGAGGAAAAAATGAAAATATAAATAAATAAACAATAATTTGTATTTTTTTATAGTCTATTGGCATTGAAGATGCTGTGTGCCTGTGCCTCGCTGTTCATCTGACTTAAGTCGTATTTAAATTGATGCGTATTTTATAGCCACTTCATACCAGTTTAAAGTGCTAAAGCAGTTATCTCCTCAGTAGCGATTCGTAATGTATTTATATTAAATGTAATATACAAAATTATATAACACATATACACACGCATACATCATGCGTTTTATACATAGTTACTTTCATAGTATATTGAACTTCTTCCTCAGACTAAGATGTATTTAAATTTATTCATAAGTCATTTAAAATCTTTGATTGCCTTCCAGGACAACCTTTTCTGAATGCAATCTCTTTTCATACCAGCAACATTAGATATATGGGATTTGTAGCATTTTTCTAACTCATAGAAATGTACTTTTGATATGTCATTCACACGAGCGAAGTGAACGGAGTCGATTTAACTATCATACGATATCCAGGCATGTTTGTTCGCTGAAAGCACGATTACGCAGACATTTTGCTTGGAAGAACAAATTGATTTTAAAAGTTAATGTCTTTACTAAGAACGATATTATAAATGCGTTTGTGGAATACAATGCGTTGTTGGAATATATAAAAAAGATAAATGCATGTAAATAAATATATATGAATGAATAAATGCATGAATGAACGAATGAATGAGTGACGCAATGGTAGTAGTCCCGTCCATCCGTCTGCCAATCATTCAATCTGTTTCTTACTGTTCTAGCTAAACTGGTCTAAGGTCTCGGCTACGATAACGAATTGCGGTTCTTAGCTTGTACTGGAAACACTGTAAGATGCTGCCATCTACTTGTTAAAATTATTTATCTATAATATTGGCTTGGGAGTACAAATTAGTTCGGGAGTGCAAACATTTCTGTAGAGTGTAGAATAAAACTGCGTTTTGTTCATGTCAAAGTATCGTCTACAAGCTATACCGCATTAAGGCGTACAAAACATAGCTTCGTGGAGGCTTGAATAGTTTTAGCTAACTTCGTGGTATAAAAATCGCCATTTGCGGGAAACTTCACTTTTCTAGCTTAAAACGAAGAAAGTGCTGCTAAATGCTTAGCAGTGATAGGATAAGAAATAATGGATAGATTACGTTGTCCAAAGACCAAGTAATCATGATGAACAGTAGGCGAACCATTAACATCGACGATAAAGGTGAATACCTAGAGTAATATGATTTTAGTGGACGAGGTTATGTATTATGTGTATTATGAGTTGTTCCAACCAAATGAAACGATCACTAGGGAGTGATAAAAATGGCCGCGATCAATATCACGGAATTCGGCCCCGTATAGCAAAACTCGTTCAGCAAATGTTTGCGGTTACAACCTGAAATGTCCTCCGCTCCCTCCGTTATCAGCGGGCGTTATTCTTTTCGATTAACGCGACCTATAATAGATGACTTATTATTTTCTCGAATCATGTTTTGATGCTTATAGCGTCGTAGCCTCGAAAGACAAGGCATTTTTCTGAAATGAAATTCGAAAATTGCCTGAGAGATAGAAAAGAATAGTAGTCATCATGGATGGGTAATACATTGATTAAGCTTTTCATTCATTTTATTGTTAAATAAATGTGTCTTGGGCCAAAAAATAAAAAGCGGACAGAACTAATTTATATTCTCAACATTATTTCAATAATAACACATCCTCAATGGATCGTGTCCACATATCGCGCACATATCAAGTATTTTTTATTTTCAAAATTTCTTATAACCTAATATTTTAATCATTCTCATAAACGACAAGCCATAACTTATCGTCGATTAATGGGTAGCAAGCTACTTTGCATATGTATGTCGAATAAAATAATCCTTAGATTATTCCATAATATAAAATTAAAAAAGATTTAAAAAAAAAAAAAAAAAACCATAAAACTATTGAGGAAATCACTGAAACCTTTCGATTATGACACAAAAGTAAGAAAGAAAGTCGATTTGCTCCTTAGATTGATCAATTTTGATTTATTGTGACTTTGTTTATTCTTGAAGGCTAGAGCTTGGATAGATATAAAGAAGAACTTAGAATTTATAAAATCATATTAGGTTACATTTTAATAACAGAATTAACAAATTTGACAAATGTTTTGTTTGCTTAAACAAATATGAAATAATTAGTTGAAATTCGTTTCTCTGAGAATTTTTGTTTAACAAAATGCAAAACAAAACTATTCAGCGTTTTTTTACAATTATTTAATTAGTCGTTTCAGGTAAACGCGTACACACACACACACACTTCCAATCGAACCTAAGTAATCTTGTTATTTGCAGTTTTATTTAAGCATTTAACCAAGCCATGGTTCTGCACACTTCTTATTGGAAAGTTTTAACACGACGAAAACAAGTGAACAACGAAGGTACCGATGGCGATAGCAGATTAAATCGAGTTTTGGGTCTTTACGATCTAACCGCGTTGGGAGTAGGGTCCACTCTAGGTGCCGGAGTCTATATATTAGCCGGTCAGATAGCTAAAGATCAGGCTGGCCCTTCAGTCATGATATCTTTTGCTATAGCCGCCCTAGCTTCTCTATTGGCGGGTAAGTGCAAATAAATATGTTTTGAAAAAATTATTTTTTTTTTTTATTTGTAGTATTATTATTTTTTATATAATAGAGCGGAGCGAGTGTATGTTTTGTTTGTAGCGAAGTATATTTATATTTTATTTCTTTTTCTCTTCTTCATTTTTTTGTTTTATTTAAAGGTGCTTGCTATGCTGAGTTTGGTGCTCGCGTTCCCAAAGCGGGATCCGCCTATATATACAGTTATGTGTGCATAGGGGAATTTGCTGCTTTTGTTATCGGTTGGAATTTGATACTGGAATATATCATTGGCACGGCGAGCGTGTGTCGTGGCATTAGCTTGTATTTAGACAGTTTGATTAACGATACATTAAAGATTACGTTCGCCGAAGTGGCGCCTATAAATGTCAGTTTTTTGGGCAGTTACTTTGATTTTTTTGCTTGCAGTTTGGTAATTGTGTTCGGAGGTAAATGCAATTAATAGATTTAAAATTAAAAATGCCTGCATAATAAATTGTTTTGTATATTTGAAAATCCCTTTCTTCTCGACACAGTTGCTCTGGCATTTGGCGTTGAAACTTCTACTATGGCTAATAACTTTTTCACTTGTCTTAACTTATTCATATTACTTTTTGTTATAATAGCAGGTTCAATGAAAGGTAAGAAATACCTCTTTGTTTTCATTATTATATTTATTATTATTATTATGTCGCCTAATAATTCCTATTTTTAATCTTATTCTCGTAGCTAACTTTTCCAATTGGAATATTAATGTAAATCATGTTAATAAAAGCGACCTTCCTCCTGATATCAATTTAGGGAATGGCGGATATTTTCCTTTTGGTTTTCAAGGCACTCTCAAGGGTGCCGCGACTTGTTTCTTTGGATTTGTCGGTTTTGATTGCATAGCTACGACAGGGGAGGAAGTGCGTAATCCTGCCAAGAATATACCCAGATCATTTATATTGTCTTTGTTAATCATATTCTTGTGCTATTTTGGTGTTTCGACCGTGTTAACATTAATGACACCCTATTATCAACAAGATGCTAACGCTCCTTTGCCCAGTGCTTTTAAGGAAGTTGGCTGGGATTTCGCTATGTGGTTAGTTACTATTGGCGGTTTAATTGGTTTAATTGCGAGTTTGTTGGGGGCCCTTTTCCCTTTACCCAGAATTATTTACTCGATGGCTCAGGATGGTTTGTTATTTCGATCTCTGGGTAAAATACATCCTAAATATAAAGTACCGGTAATAGGGTCAATTATTGCCGCCTTCTTAACAGGTAACGTTTATGTAGATTATGTAGATTAAATGATAAAATAACATTTTAACGTATTTGAAATTTTAGCTCTAATTGCCGGCTTATTCGATTTGGCTCAATTAGTGAATTTGCTTTCGATTGGTACTTTGCTTGCATACAGTATGGTGGCTGTATCCATAACAATATTGCGATACATGGATAATTCCAATTGCACAGGCCGTATTCAAAATAATGGCTATCAACAAATACCGGAAGAGAGAAGGCGGGGGAGAGATAACAGTAACGGGAGCATATCGCGCAACAATCTCAGCAATGGTTTCAATGGTCTAAGCGGTTATAGCCATTCGGAGAGCTCTTTACTTACCAGCAAAGGCGAACGCATTACTTTTATTTGCGTAGTGAAACAACTTTTTAATTCTCGCAGACTAGAAATACCAACTAAATTATCCACCCGTATAGTGGGCGTCTTAACAACATTATTTTGTATGTGTAACGTAAAGAGCAAGAAATTATGTTATCACATCGTTAGCAACGTTAATTATTTTTTTTTAGGTTTACTATCTATGGGTATTGGTTTGATATTCATGCAATCGTATGATGCTCTGCGCAATCGGGAGCCTTGGATTTTAATTTCACTTTCAGTCTTACTGTCACTCATAATTCTGGTATTAATTTTTATATGCCTGCAACCTTGTGAAATTCCAAATCGTGCCTTATTTAGAGTTCCTTTTGTGCCCATAGTACCGGCCATAAGCATATTTATTAACATCTATCTTATGCTACAATTGGACACAATGACTTGGATACGTTTTGGTATCTGGATGGCTATAGGTAAAAGAATATTATGCATGATTTTAATTAAATATTTACACTGACATCTTGAAATGTTTCTCACTAACTGCATGTACTGTTTGTGTTCATATGTTGCGTGCATGCATTAGGTTTACCTATGTTTGTAGCGTGTTGGTGCATGAATGATATTAAAAATCCAGCCAAGCGACATCCCGATAGAAAGCAATTTGAAGAGTTAATAAAGAAATCCACACTAGTCCAAGTGAAGTATGTAGAAAAATCGTTATCATCTACAGATTGTAACATATATTGCAACAGTGGTTGGCAACAGGAAAACGAAAAAAGTATCAAAAATTTAGATGAAATCATAAATATAAGGGACGTAGCTGCCGAACTAAAGGAAATGAAGCACTCAAATGGCAAATTATTCTACGTTAGTGAGGAGCCCGCAAACGATGAGTCTACCAAAGTTGTATCCCTTCCTGCACATACTGATACCACAGCTGAGGAAAATTCAGTTATGGCGTTTTTAGACGACGTTTTGCAATTAGAAGAGGAGGGCGGAAGAGAAATTGCCACCCATTTGAATAGAAAAGAAGCTTTCAGTCAACGTAATGAAAGTATCGACTCGTCAATGATACCCACTGTTACAAAGAGTACTACTGTAGCCACGGTACACAGCAGCAGCGATACGTCAGAGCACGACTCAGGAGAAATTTACGAGCGACATAGCGAACGTTCATTTAGTTCACATGATAATTCAACGAACGAAGAGAGCTTAAACGAAAGGCGTTTACAAGCTGAACAATTAGTAGAAGATATCTTGAAAAGTTCAAGACTCAATAAAATTTTGCAAAATCGAGAAATAAATGATAGAAAAAATGAAGATCACTTCATAACTTGTCAAGTCTCTCGAGAATCTATAAAATCGGTGACCAGTCCTTTGCACTCGGAAGATTTCAAAAATAGACTTAGTCGACTTATTATAAAACCTGTAGAATCGAAATTTATCAAAGACAATAAGGAATACGATATAGAAAGACCAGGTAAGAATTCGTTAACCAAACTACAGTACTCCAAAAGCGAAGCGGATGTCAGAAATGCTCTAATGAAGGCAATAGAAACTCGTGGTGTCCCTTTAAGGATGAATTCGCAAAATAATATCCAAGTACCTAAAGCACCAAAATTTGATCCAGTTCTATATAGTACTATGACTACTTTGAGAAGTATTAAAGACAGAGCAGATTTAGCAGTCATCCTGAAAAGTAGTGAACTTGATGGACATAAAGACAAACAAAAAGTAACAAATGGGTCCGGAGGTAATGCGGAAGTCCCGTTTAAGGTTAAGTTAGAAGCTTTACTAAAACGTGGTCCTTCGCATCGTACTCAACGCCTCTTACCGCCGGAACCTAAGAGACCAAATTCAATTTCTGCCATTAAAATCGAAGACTCTGATGGGGGAATACTATTTGCGACAACAGCCTTCAAATCAGAAGACAATCTCAGTTATAATTCAAAATCGGTTGAGACCTTATTGGAGGCCCGTAAGGCTTTAAAGCCGATCCAAAATAAACCGTATCACTTATAGTATTCAAATAAATTTACGCATATAGTATTATAGGTATTAGTTCGTGAATTACATAAAGTATTAACAACATATTCAAGTGCATGCTCTTGCATTGTATTTTAATAAAATGTTTCATAATTTTTGTTTATGTGTTTACTGGACATATCTGTCAATACATACTTACTCGTTTCAAATATTTTCATCTCATTCATCTGCAGGCTTGTTCACTTACCTCTCGTACGGTCTTCCGAATAGCTTTAAGCAGTTGAACAGACAACGTCTCGGTTGGCAAAAATTAAAATATAGCGAATACTTTTAAATGGTTACACAAACACAATACAAATATTTATCTTTACAAGCCGTATGCATACATGCAGATGGTATTTGTGTACACACACACATATATACACTATATACATTTTTATGTACAATATGTTAAGTTGTATAAGAAAATGAAACATAAAACTGATTTTAATACGCATATAGGGCTAATTGTTAAAATACGTGTAAATGTATATACAAACATATACATGTACACATGTAAAAGTGTATAAATAAATAGATATTTTCAAACGACTAAATTCAAAAAAGAGAATAAATAAAAAAATGCATAAGAAAGAAAAATCTAAAATGAATGAAAAGAAAACACGTAAGAAAAATATATTCGGCAGGAGCCGAATCTTGCATAGCCAACACTATGTTTTTCGCATTTTACTCTCCAAGCTCTTTTTTTTTGATACTCATATCGTTGGTATTATTAAGAAAAAATTAATCAACCAGGTCGCGGTCCGTATCATATTCATTTTAGAATTAATTTTATTTTAGGCAGATAATATATCCTCATATGCGTGAGAATGTACAAAATAATTTTAAACATTCTGTCTTGTTTGCCTTTCGATAAACAAGCGTAAAACCGCAAAAAAAAGAGAAAAAAAAAAATTTAATTAATTTTGCACTTAAAGGATAGAGTGCTTCGTAAATTAAACATCGAAAATTTCATTCTTCTAATTTTAATAATTTGCGAGCAACGAGCAAAAACCCATAAATTTTTGTTAAGAAAAACGTAGTCGCATTCAGTTTATGGTCTACTGTTGGGTTTTACTCTGGCCAATAGTTGCGATTTATACCAACTTGCGTGCAAAAACTTCCAATATTGTTAGCAAATTTGAAGTGGATACTTTGAGTTTTGCGACCAGGGGAGTGTCAATAACGAACACCACACATACACACAGACGGACAGATATGATTAAATCAATTCACAATTTCACGATGATCCACAACATGTATATATATATATATATATATACGTTATGTGGTCTCTGAAGCTTCCTTTTGGATGCTACATATATTATGAAAAAAAAAAAAAAAGAAAAGAAAACACAAAATGAATGTATCGCCATCTTACAGAGGTGAGTATAAAAGAAAAAAACATGTCTAGATTAAATGTTATGTAAGCCGAAGCACAAGCATTCTCTCAATTCTCACAGTGAAAATCAATATCGCAAAACTATGTCAACGAATTGGAATATCATTCCAGAATATGCATAGAACTCAACTATATCGTGCATTAACATATTAAGTTTTTCATTTCATTTGTAACATCACAATACATTTGCACATACCTATATATATTCCCTTGATCTCAAAATAATATTTTAAATAGATTTAGTCACATACATCCGTCTTAAGTGCTCGCATTCGACGGGCAAATATTTTACATATTAATTTAACAGAGAATATTATCAATAGTTGCAAATAAATTTGAGAGAGAATGGGCGTGATTTGAAAAAAAAAACCACAACTCTTAACAAATATTTAAATTTCGTATAAATTTGTTTTGAACGTTCATTCAATAATGGCCTTTACTGAACAGTTGAACCAGTCTCAGTAAAGAAAATACTTTGGACATTTGGTAACTTCATCTTGCACTTCGGTACCCAAAAATATCTTCTTCTTAAGTCGAATACAAATTCAATTGACTCACAATGTTGCATCCAATGCTGAAATGAGAATGTATGACAATTTCGCTGGCGTTTTCGGCGATACGATTACTACTTGACGTCTACGATCCAACAAAATATCTCCGTGCACGGGCAACGTCTAACAAGGCCGGGCAGAAAAATTAAAAAGAAATGTGATCGGAATGGGAGAAAACTTCATGTTGGAGACATGTTTCACGAAAAGCAATCGAAGTGCATTGATAACCGTGCGAATATACTCACATCCCTAAGTCAGTCGCATGACAATTATAGCTAAAAATATCAGTTTACCTTAATTAAGGAAACGCAACTCTTACGGTAGTTATTATAAAAAGGAATTTCTTGAAAAATCGCTAAATTTCTAAAACTATGTAAGCTTCTAAACGCCGGCTCAAGCTCTGATTGATTCGTAATCACAACTATTCGGATGAAGTAAACATGACTATAGCCAATACTTTTGGATTCTAGACAACAAGACAAAGCACTTCTTCGTAAAGCACAACTTGTTTGAATTCATTTCAGCCGAAGCATGCCAGCCTTAGTACTCTCTAAATTATAGCTTAAGCTTTGCAACCCACAATTTAGTAGACAAATTCTATAGCGCAAAGTATTACTTGATCGCTCGTAATTGCACTTCCGACGATTAACAGTCGTAACCAATCGACTATTGACCTCATTCGCCAAACTAACGAAAAGTATCTTTAATTAATACTTGCCTACATTCCCAACCAGTCACCAACGTTTTAGTAGGAATTACTTTTTTATGTAGTGATGAAGATGTTCAAACTAGCTTATGTTGATGGAGGCAATCTACCAGTCGTCTGCCTGGTCGAATGATCTTTCGCAACTTTTAGACCGTCATGCAACTCATAGCACCGTCGTTACAAAATTTCTATGTTTGGTGAAAATATTATTACTTGTAATTTTCAGAGCGGGCAACTGTGCCTAGATCAAAACAAAAATTAATAATTCTTACGACGCGAATATCATATAACTACAACGTATCAGGGCTTTGGTTCGGTTTGTGGGCTTCAAGGGTTTTCCCGCAAAAAACATATACGCACTTGAATTTCTTTCCATAGTTTGTGCCACGCATATGCTAACTGGTGCGGCTTTAAAACTTTTTCAGATGAAAAATTATTTTCAGTTTACTCATAGATTTTTATTCGCTTATGTGCAGCCCCAGTCAACTTAATGAAAAGTTAAATATTTTCTATATATGTATGTGTGTGGCCATTTCATAACATATTTCATATCTTTAACAAATTTACCTTCTAAACACTAAACAAGATAAACTCGGCATCAATTGTTTACCATGTACCTGCAATAAATATAAATTTCAAGTGATTTTTCAAATCATGCGCAACATATCTGCGATATCAGCGTTTGAAATTGTTAACGATTGACTTAAATACAAATATATATCGGAGATTTTTTTCGTTTGCTTTTATGTTGTTAAGGAAACTGAACACCTTTAGTATGTTTATTGGTTTCTTTATTTAAATTATTTCCATTATCTGCTTTTAGTGCAGGGAATTTTGAGTCGTTGTTAACGAAGTCCAATTGCTAGTGCTTTCTAAGGGTGTAATGGCCGCACTACCAGTGGCCGGTATTACTGTCTCCGCAGCATGTGATGTACGCATTTGCGTCGGATTAGTGTCATCCGTAACATTGATTGAAGTATCTGCCTTGAGGTGGGAACATTCCAATGTTAAAACAGTTGAAGCTTCATCGGAATTTCTATATAAAACGCTATTGTTATTATCCAGTTCAGTTTTGGCAATTTCCACGGGTTCCAAAGGATGAGGAGCATAGGAACTGCACGGAGACGAGACGAAATCAAGTGGTCAAGATGTTGTGTAATTCGTTAGAAGAGAAATTAAATAAAAAAATCATTGCTAACTAAACCGTCAATTAGTTGAAGACCTTTTTTCTAATTTCATGTTGTATGACCCCCGTTAAGGATATCAAAAGCTTACCCGATTTCTGAGACTAAAGGTATATATTCCGGTTGATAGGCGTAAGCAGTAGCGGCGTTTTGATATAAACCATATTCTGCGGCGGTGCCGTTGTGCCAGGAAGCGCTAGAATAGCCAAGGGTTGGACCGCTTAACACATTAGTGTAAAGTTGATGAGAATTAGGGGAAGTAGGTGTAGGATGATAAACTTGATGGTGGCTAGCAGGAGGGGTTGCATAAGTTTGAGCAGATAAACTTGTAGCGGCGCTTTGATACATATCAGCTGCATGTGTAGTCTGTATAGACTGCACAGATTCACTGTACTGGTGGTTGTGGGGTGCGGTCAGATGGTGCAATGTGTAACCTGGCGAGGGTGTCGTATACGTGGGGGAACTATTGTTAATAGGCGAGGGAGAGTTATGCGAGGCTAAAAATTAACGAATTAATCAAATGATTATTTCACTCATTTTACATTAGCAACTTGGCATTTACATATAACCCTGGCAGTGTTGGTTGGCATTGGTCCAGCCGATACTGTTGACGAACTCCAATAGTTGCCATTGCTTTGCCAGGATCCAGGATATGTGTACACGGTGGTAGAAGAACTAGGCTCGACCGGTATAAAACTCGATTGACTATAGGAACTAGAGAAGCTGTTTGGCGAAGAATTGTTTAAAGTTGTGCTTGATTGTTGTAAGTTGTTGGGTGTTTGCGGTGCTGAGGGGAGCTGCGGTGGCGAAGCATTACCCGTGCTGCCATTTGAACCTGCGCCGGACCCAGTTATTATACGCGGTCTGGTATATGGTGCAGGCCTGGTCGATAAACTTGATCTGCTGGGCAATGCTCTGCCGTAACGATCACAAGCACCCGGAGCGAGTGGGGTGTTACTCAATGATAAAGTTGCCGCGCTGGAAGAATTTACTGTTGCTGCGTTGTAATGAGAAGGTGGTGGTATTAGCCAGCCATAGTGAGCATCATGAGAGTATAAAGTGTCAGGACGTTCCTTGAAAAGGAATTTATCCATTATTATTAATTATTGTCAGTCAGCTCCGAATAGATAACGCTTTACCTTAGCATCTAAAAAAGCTTTAGCGAAGGGATTATATTTGATTTTCAATGAGGTCACTTCCTCATTTTGATAAGCGGTTACAGCTATAAACTGTGTCTCAGGAAATGGATAGGTTACCACATGTCGTTGCTCTGAGCCTACTCTAACCAGGTGCACGCGTGGTTCATATTTATGCAATGAATTTAACATAATCTACAAAATAATATTGAATCCGAAAATATTTCCGAGGGTATTGAAGTCACGCCACCATACCTGACCGTTGCCGTTCGTTTTATTGGTCAATTTAACTTTGGCAAAGGATATGGGCTCCTTCATCCAATGTGCGCCGAAATTGGGAGACTCGGGATGCACATAAATCGGATTTGATGGCGGCACTTCTGCCTTACCACCCGGTACCCATTCCCCATTCACATATTTCCAGCGATGAGTATCAACTTGCACGAATTCCAACAAGACGGTATACATGGCGGCCGGATCTAGCCCAGATGCGCTAATTTTCACTACTGGGAACATGCGACTTAAACGAGAACATCATCAAAAGAATTAGTTTAGCAATAATTTTTTAATTTTTTTTGTTTTTTATATATAATTTTTAAAAATATTGCTTGTTGCATGACTATATCAATTAACACTTTTATATTAAACACGGAATAAAAAACAAAATCATTTACAAAAGTTTTGTTATTTTTGTTTTATTTTGGATGCATTTACAAAACGTTAGAATCTTATTAAGGCATTCAAAAGTTTTCCTTTTTCTTTTTCTTTAAAATTAAAAAAGAAAGAAAGAAAGAAAAAAAAATAAAAATAAAAAAAGAAAAGAAAACAAGAAAACAAAAAGCAGCCTTCAAAAGTAATTTGCAAACAAAACGTTCTAAACTTTGTAAACATTTAACACCTTTGCAAGTGCACACATGAACACACGCATACACATTCAAAGACATACTTACCGACCATTTTTAGTTACAATCATTTCATTGGTAAGATTTTGAAAGCGCAACCATAACTCGCGCTCATCTAAGGTTACATGCAGATTACGTTCCATAACATTGGGACTGTTACGGCTGCCTGTCAACTTGGCCGAGCTATTTAAAATGTCGTCGCGCAAGCGCTGCGGACTGTGATGGGTTTCATTGCCAGAGCCATTAGCAGCTGCATGGGGATCTATAGCCGATAATATATGAGAAGTGGAGATTTCTTCTGTAACATAAATAAATATGTAAATGTATATGTAATTACGATAAATACTAATACTATAATTTATTAATTGCAATTGTTACTCTTTTTTCTTTTCACAATGCATTTTTTAATTGAAAATCTTATATTTTTAAAACTCATCAGGTAATCTACTACAGGTAAATAAATATATAATAACAAAAAACAAAACAAAAAAGAGTAATTTAAACCGACAGAATAGTGTAGAATATCATTCCGCAAGTATATGTTGGTGATTATGTAGGGTATCAGCGCAGATCAGCTAAGCAGAATGAAAACAAAAATTTCATTTACAATGAATCAAAAGACGTAAGCAAAAAGCTCGTTCCCATATACCACGACATTTGAATGCGTACGCAAAACGAAATGCGTGATTAAAACTTTTACTCACACACTTCATAACAATTCATTAAAGGTGATTGTTATTGTAAAAACGTTCATAATTTTATTAATTTACAAGGGACAATATAAACATCCTGATATATGGTATTTTAAATGTTAGATACACATACATAACTGATACGAACCTCCGCCGTCCCTGCTTAGACTTGTTCGCGACGCACTATCTTAGGCAGATTCTGAGTGAATTTGAAGGCTAAAAAAGAGACCGCTTTCTATATTAAGATGAATGATACTATAAATCGGCGGCAGTATTTCTTTTTTCTCTCTTTCTATTAAAATATTTTTTTTTTTCTTAATTTCACGTATTACTCATGTTGTGTGTCGGCGTTTTAATACTATATTGCACATTTTAAGTATGCTTATGCATGCGAGGACAGACAACGGCATGCATACAAACAACAAACAATAGCAGTCTCAGAAAAATAACATCCCACACGATGTTGTTCCTATCGTCTGGAAAATGAGTGAGCAAAATGTTCTCCGGCCGTCATAAATTTGAGGGAATCCTTTGGTGTTTTACAATCCGGGCAAATATAAAAATATATATTGTGTGTACGGCAGGCAGCATCAAAATGTCTAAATAATGCGTTCGATATAGCTCTGATATATTCTGTTATACCAAAATAGTAGCTAAGTAAAATCTCTGAATTTTTGTTTTTAAAGGTCATAAGCCAAAGTATGCATACATCCATCAAAAAAAAAAAAAAAATGTTTGTTATGCTGGATTCTACTTTTATTAGTTTCTCAATTTCTTGATTAAAATGTTATACATTTGTTAAAAAAAGAAATAAGAACAATTTTTAAACAAGATTTTGAGAAGAGAACAAATACTCACTTAGACAAGATATTCTAGCAAGCAATCAAATCGTAAGAGCATTACGGCCTAATCGATAATACACGAAATAAGAGAGGACTTGTAAAATTACATTTATTAAGTAACCCTATGAAGCATATAAAATTTGATCTGTAATGTAGGGAATAATTCAAACATTTTTTAATTTTAAAATGATCGATGTGCAGGCGGAAGATGCCTACTTTCAATAAAAAGGAGCAAACGATGCATATTCGTGTAAAAAAATTCGATCTATCTAAACCCGTTACGCAGGAGAAGCGATGACGAAAGCCCAAAAAGTTGGACATTTAATGCGAAATATATAGATGTACGCAAGCCAAACCCGAGACCAAGAATGCAAATATCTGTTTTATTAAAAAGTTATACGTTATACGTTATACGTATATATATTAGAAATTAATTTATATTTTTCCCTTATGTATTTATGCAAAGAACACATCAAGTTACAATCGCATCTTATTAGATTAGAACTTTTTAAGGAACCATTTTAAAAAATATTGAATTCACGAAATTTCTTTTATTTATGATTATTTTACTTTAAAAATTTATTACAAATAGTTTCGTTCGGAGAAGTAATTATTGTGCTTTTCTTTCATTTATCTAGAATCACCGTTTTACTATCTCTACATTTTCCGGTATTTTATTGTCGAAAAAAAATGAAAATTTAGCCACAATTTAGTTATGGCATCTAACTTAGCTGCATAATATTTGAACGTTGTTCAATTACGCAAATTAAAGGAACGAACTTCGTTCATCAATAAATTAAATAAAGAACTTTGCCCGGCATTTTTTAAATATTCATTCCTGGATGGATAACACAATAGCATCAAGTTCCGTTTACGACATTAAGCAGATTGAATGACAAGTGCATGTATAGGAGCTAAGCGATTTTATTTTCAAGAATTATTTTGATAAAAGTAGGAAAGATATATATATATATATATAAGGGGAATATTTGCGAGAGATAAACTCAAGAGAGTTGACTCGTAATATTCGAACGAACAAAACTACGAAAGCAGTGAAAGGCGAAAATGATAAAGTAATGCGAAGTATCAGTGTACACAACGGTTAAAGTCGGTGACTGTAACATTTTACTACATAAAGTAATCATTTTCTACTTAGTATTATTGACTTATTGAGTGCATAAAGACACTAATCATGGAAAGCTTAAAATTACATTTTCAACGTTTTTGTTGTTCGATTTGAAGAAATCCGCTGCCGAAACCCATCAAACACTTTTAGAGGTATCCCAATTATCGGTTTTAACTTCAACGGTTTAAAAGTTTGATTTGCATGTCAATGACAAACAATGTCATGGAGGATCAAAGAAGTTCGAAGACAATGGAATGCAAGACTAGTTGGAAAACCCAGAAAAACTCCGCGTAAACTCTCAAAGCACTGCCGAAAATCTTAGCAATTGACGAATCGACTTTTTCTAGACGTATAAGCTCCAAAAGGAGGCAAAATGCTTGCCGCACTAATTGACTGAAAATGACACATCGAACCGTTTCAACAGTGTGGTTTCATTGCTTGCCGGGCAAAAAAAGGAAAGTTTTCTTTGGCGCATTGTGACTGACGATGGAACGTAAACCTGCTACGACAGTCCCAAATGCAAATATTCATGAGTTAGTCTAGCAGAGCCACACACATCGACACCGAAGCGCAACATCAGTGGGATCAGTGCAGTAACATGTAGTGTATTACGAGCGGTTAAAAGCCAATGAAACTGTCATTGCAGATGTCTACCGACGTCAATTGAACAAGTTGAACAAAGTGTTGTTGCAAAAAAAGACAGCAATAGCAGTTAACAGACGCAAAGTCATCCTCTTGCATGACAACGCGCCGCCAGACGTTGCAAGAGTTGTGAATGGGAAGTGCTGCCGCACTCAGCGTACTTGCCAAACAAAGCACCTTCTTATTACCACTTATTCAGACAGCAGATGGGAGCAGCATGGTGTAGCTGGAGTGCGGTTTCGAAATAGTTAAGAAGTGCAAAAATGGCTCGATCGCTGCTCAATGAATTTCGTTCCTTTTTCACGTGTATAAATATTTTGATTAACGGATATTGTGCCGATCTTTCTCAATGAATATCGTTTTCATATGAAAAAATTATCAAAGTACATACATGCAAGCACCTAGTATATATGATTTTGTGTGAACCGTGTGCGAAGAAGATTTTGCTAAAAATTATAAATAAAACCTTCCTTAACCTAAAAATCAAGATTCACTGATACCACCTAAATTTCAAATAAGTGTTGGATAGAAACATAAAATTACAGGAGCCTTTTTTTTACTTTACAATATAATAAAAATAAAATGAAAAAAAATTATTAATTTTTTAGTTGCTTGAAAGCGAAAAATCAGACCAAACTGTTAGTCTCATTATTTTTTCTCTTGTAAAACTCTCAGAGCAAAGCAAGGTGTGATCAGAAACTACAATTTTTATTACGTTTTAAAGCCTTCTCGAAAATTGATAGCAACTGCAACTGCAAACTAATACATGTCAAAATCTAATAAAAAAAAAATATACAGATAGCCCGGTTATACCTTAGACCACTTGCTTTATAGCTTGCGTAAAGTTTGAGTGGGTGTATGCAATACGCAGAAAGATTTGAGATGGACTCAATTTTTATTGTAAGCCCTTTTATTGTCTGCCCGTTTGTCCGATGTGCGATGCAAGTTCATATATAATTTTATGCTCAAGCTGCGGATCGCAATTTTGCTGCTGTTGATAGTGGACCGGTTCTGACAACTTTGGCGACCACCCCCCGTATAAGGTCTTATTTTGAAAATCATTATATGAAAAAAATTATAAACAATTATGAATAACTAACTAACTGCTTTAAGCGAAGTGATGTCGAATCAACGATTTGGCGACTGTAATGTTTTGAACTCTTCCTCGGAATCATTCCGTTAAGACTTATAGTTGATTCTTTATTGTCGGGGAACAAAATTGCAAAGTAATAATTTAATGAAAAAAATATTATTTGCTATTAATGGCACGATTCAAGCGCCAATTTTAGTTAATGTTTTTTTTTAATTTAAATTAACGGAGGAGAAAACGGATTCCTTCCTAGATCGTGATCATAGTTTGAATAGATTAGCAATCAGATGGATGATCAAGTCCATAGACTCGATTATATTGATTTCAATGTTATATAAGAATGTATGCACTTGCTATTCGTAGTCTCCACATATGACAAATTTGACATATTCTCTGCATCGGATATAATTTCATTCAAAGAGCTCTTAATGTATCTCATTTGCGACTACCTTTGGCATGAAATTTCAGATTTCTTGTTGATGGAGAAAGCGCGTAATATAATTGTATTTGTCATATTAACTAAGAAAAATTTTAGGTTTGTCAACTAAATATAAATGTGAAGGCGTAAGATCAGCAACACACGGGCAGAAGGTGTAAACTCTAACAATTTTCACCAAAGTGACGAGGGTCCACCATAAAGGTGGCTACAATTTGGCCAATTTTCGTGGTGCTTAAGATATTAATAACCCAAAAAGATATTATAATAGTAATAATAGGGTATGCGCGCGCGTATAGTGTAGACAGTACATACAGTATTTAGTTTTAAAATACCTTATAAACAAATATATCAAAAAATAGAAGTAAAGAAGCAACACACATTGCATAACAAGTAACGATGGTAATTTTTTTTTTTTTGGATTTGCAAACATAACATGATGCGTTGAATTGTTTATTATATATATTTGCATTTATCATTTTTATTCAATTCTTCAACTCTTTTGTTTATTTTTCGATAAACCAGCATTATACCGAAATATATGTTCGCATAAATATGAACAATTGGGATACGTACGTCGCTTTTTACGATACGTACGTCGAGTTAATTTCGTGCCAATTAATACCAAATTTTTCTAGTACCAAGATTTCTCTTCATATTTTCGTAATAAAACTTGTAATGTTCTAATTCTAATCTTAGCATTGGTTCGCTTATTGACTCAATTTCGAAGAACATGAAAATTTCAATGTCACATAAAGAAAGCGTGCCAATGGAGGACCACTTTCCAAGCTAAGAAACCTTTAAGTAGTTCGCCCACGTAAAACGAACTCCGATACGAATTTAATATTTTCATGTATTTTAGTTTGATGTATGCACTACACCGATAATAAATAAAAATCGTCGGTACGAATTTTAAAACCTATTTCGAAACTTTGTTTGTGGCAGTTAGATTGAACGCAGTATATATTATCATTTCTGATTTGTGGTTAATATGTTATGTTAAAGTTAATCATAAATGACTCGGTTATATTTAAAACGAAACTCATATTTATACGAAATGTGTATTGCTTTTATGATTTCTCTCTCTCAGACTTGTAAGACTCATTAACTCTTCAGCGAGAATGTAACAAATAAAAAATCATTCAGCTATTCTCGCACAAGATTTCTCTGTGTCGTCAGACATAGGTTTAATTGAGTGCGTATTAAAATATTTAAAAAAAAAAAAAAAAACAAAAAACAAAAAACATCCTCGATATTTTTTCCCCGCTTCTAATATATGATTAGAAAAACCTTTCCGTTTCGATTACTTCAAAGTACAAGTAAGTGTAAATTAAGACTTCACAAAGCAATAAGCGCGAAGCTCTAAGCGGATTTCTCTATACCAGTTTCTCTATCCGTTTATTAAATTCAAGAGTTGAAGGAGGAAAACAATATCCTCTTCCTAAGACGGGCGGGCATCCCCAATTTTTTCCGCATTCGTACAGACACTGTATTTCACTATTGTAGGACATATTTTACTATTGTAGTGCATGAGTTACGCACCGAAACCTTATACATTTGCTTTTAAAGGCGAAGCTATTCTTAGCTTAAGTTGTCTTGCGAATGGGTCTCTTGAACGCCTTGTCGCATTTTCAGTGCAAAACGTGCGTGGAAAAGCTTCCAATTTTCTGCCAAATACGAATTCAATTACTTCACACTTGTGGACGCACACTGCGGACTGTTTGCGCAGACGGATAGATAGACAGACGAGCATTCTTAAATTGATTCAAAATTTGAAGGCGATTAAGAATTTTGCAAACACTCTTGACAAAATGAATATAATTCCGTACTTGGGCGAAGGGTTTCATTTACGTTTTGTAAACATTGAAATTATCGACGTATTTTCGACGAAAGCAAAGCTCTCAAAGCCCGCATTATTGCAAAAATATGTAAATATGTAAAAATGATTTCTCGATCGGCAGAATTGCGCACCAAGGACCTTAAAAAGTAGACATTCTTGATGCGGGTCAAATTGAGCGTAGTTTATTTCCTTCTTACTCTTGGATTCATACAGAAAAATTTGTCGATATTATTCCGTTGTTGGTGACACTCAAAAGTGCGCATCAACAACTCGACTCGAAATCAAACAAGCGCTGTTAGTAAGCTCAAACTGAACATGGCGTGTGCAAGCTAAGTAAAGTCCTAAATGAATCTTGAAAAAAACAATCGAAAATTGTAATATATTTTGATGAAAAAATTACAATTTGCGGCAGATATCGGCTTGAAAATTGATTTAAATCTTTCCAAGGGGGAAACACCTTTTGGCACGCCCAAAAAACCCTTTTTGAAATGATTTGTATGATGGATGCATACGTTTCCATTCGTATTCCGTATAATATAACAGAGACGTTACTAGTTCTGGGCATTGTTTTTGCTTTGCCGAACTTGTTTTATAATCAAATTTCTATCCGCGAGTTTTATTTTGATTGTACATCGCTTCGGAAGTTCAAATTTGGTGCAAAGTCACAAAAACTGTGATAAAGAAACGTGTTGTTTTCTCTTATGCCTAATGAGCGATCACGACGTATGTTGTCACACACACACACACATTGGCTGCTCGGCGCTAACTGCCTATGTACATCATTTTTCATGGGCAGTAACAACTTTCGAAAAAAAAAAACTTTTTTAAGCATTTTTTCAAACATCTTTGCTAAGTATTTTATTTATATAAGAAATGTTTAGAAATGGAAATATTATTCTGTAATTTTTCTGATTATTTTAATTTAATATATACATTCATATACATATTAAAAAGTTCGTTGTGCAAATAATAATTATTATCATTGTAATTAGTTTGATTACAGAAGCAAGCTCTAAGACTAAAGTCTTAAAGCACTACCACCATCTAAGGCCGTCGACTTTATTAAAAACTATATCATACTTCAGAATTGAACGCACGACCAGTTGTTAATCGAGATTTTGTTGCCATTTGGGCCGACTTAAATTTATTTACGAAATTTCTTTTTTTTTTTTGTATTTTTTGTATTTTTCTTTTTACCACTTTCAATATCAAGTTAATGCAAAAAACTTTCACTCTCCCCCGCTTCTTTCTGACCGTCACATCGTGTTACATATATAGCGGACATCGTTTAAGTGACTGTAAGCATTTCTGAACTGAACGATGAACAATTTCAGTATTGTAGTGACGGACTGTTATAATTTTTTTTTCTTTTTTTTTCTGTTTATTACAGGCGCTTTCCTCAGCAGATCGTTTGACCCTTGCGTGCCAGTCAACAGGCAGATAAACCGACTGAATTAGAGATGGACTCTACCGAAATCGCACAGTAATACGGAATTGGAACATTATTAAGCTGTTGATCGTATATTTGGCTATAACATATGGAGGGAAAGATTAAATAAACAGTGATAGTGTAGTATAATAATAATAACATAACAGCCTGTGTTGCCGTAGCTTGCATCCAAAATTCAAAAAATTCTATATAAATTTGCTAGAACAACGAAGCAGAAGGACTTTATCAGTCAGACAGTATGTATACAAATATATTACAATATATATACAAAATCCAAGATAATGAACATCTAATCTATACATTGACCGTTTTTCCAGTTTGTCGCTTAATTCTTTTTATTTTAATATTAGTAAATAATGAAGCACAACCAGCATAAGCAACAAAAGTGAATGTAGTGTGTGGGTGAGGGTCAAAGGTAGGCAGTACGATGGCGAATGAGTCTAATTCGATTAGCAAATGCTTGAAAATAATTTCCAAATCATTTTAAGTATAACTTACGCATCTTTACGCGTCTTCAGTAATTTCGAACGCACACAGTGCCGCAACGAAATTATATATGATTTTAGTTAATCAATCCTTCACTTCATAGGTTTTACGTTGAGTTATGTGTTTTTAAAAGCAATTTTTTTTTTCTTATTTTTTACAAATATAAAATTAAAATTAAAACGATCCGTTGATAAAACAAAAAAAATATATCCATATATATATATATAAATAAATAAATAAAAAATAAAAATAAACTGTGCACTTTAGATATAAAAAAGATTTTTATTCGCTACTGCAAGACAGCACGTCGAACTGTTTATTGTATTGTTTAGTGTTGCCCTATAAACACTTTTAACACTTGCATGTCAAATGTGTCACGCGCCATACATATAATGTTTAAGTTCACAAAGAAGCAACGGCAACAGCAACAGCAACAGCAAACGGAAACGGAACTTGTTAATGTCATAAATGCCAAATATAACCGCAAATATGTACAACAGATATTTGCTGCTTAACGATAATTTGAGAATTTCACAGGTTACCCTCCGTTAAATCGTTAAATTACCGGTTATTAATATACGCCCGTTAATCAACACTTTCGGTAACGCATTTTATGCCATTTTCTCACAGATTGTTATTATTATTATTATTATTATTATTATTGTGATTAATGTTTAATGCCGATGTTGCACTTATACTAATGGTAATGTGTGCTGATGATACCGGTGGTGTCGCTCAGTTTTTTGTACTAAAGTTTTGCACAAACTGTAATTAATTAGTATCCATTTGTCAAGCGTGTGTGCCCGTGAACGTATGCGTGTTTATGTGCGTACGAACAGATGTGTGTTTTAACGATGATGTGAATATCATCAGTCAATGATAAGACGGCAACGGAATTTTTGTCATAACTTATTATTTATAGAAAAAGTTTGTCAATTTTTGTCTTTTCAAAACAAACCATTAATCGAAATTTATTGTCTCTTAAGAAAGAGAGCCGTGTTATCTGATTTGCACTGTCTGTTTCTTTTTAATTATTTATTTATTTATTTGCTGTAATGTATCACTAATTTTTATGTAACATCACTTCTTTTTTCTTTTGCGCTTTCTTTTTTTTTTTGATTCTCTCGCTTATTAATAGCATGAAAGTTTTTCAGGACATTTTTTTTTTTTTTTTGTCTTACATGAAAAACAATATTTTTCTAATTCAAAATAATGCGTTATCAAAACCGTTTGCATACCGCGTAACTAATGATTGATGATAATTTGCTTAGCCATCAGCGTAGCTGCCTTATCTTGAAATTCGTTTGCTTTTTTTTTTATTCTCTTTTTTGCTTTTCTTTCTTTTTTTTTTTTTTTTTCTTACGTTTCGTCTTTCTCAACCGTTTATACGTTATTAGCGTAGCTTGCAAACTGCACATTAAAAACTGCCCTCATGCTTGCAACGCTTGCTTAACTCTTTTGATTTTTCCGATCACTTATGGAATGTCTAAACTTCATATTCGTCTATATATAGTTTCTATCTCTTTCGGTTAACGCTTGTGCAAGACCACGCCTTCGAGTTGTTTCTTTAGCAAACAAACACGTAACGATCACGTTTACGTCCATTTTAATTGTTTTACTCTCACAAAACATAAAAGTGTTTGTAAATGAAATCAATAACACACACCTTAGCAACAGGCAGGTAATTTTGATTTCTCAATCATCATGGCTGGAGAATTAACTGGTTAGCGGAGAAGTACTTCTTTCTTACACGGCAAAAAAAAAATTAAATAAATAAATAAATAAATAAGTAAATGAATGACTTTTCAATTTTTTTAATGAAAATGTTTTATGCTGAATAATATTTTTATCTAATAGCGAATTCGGATTTTTTAAAAGCATCGAGTGAAAGAAACTGCAGATCGGAACTTAAGGTCGGAAATTTTCTCCGCCCTTCTTCGGACATAGTCCTCAAAAAACTTACTTATTCATGATAGAATATATTCTACAAACAAAGTAAAGTAAAAAGTAAAAGTAAATTAATACAAATCTAATCCCGATTAATTGATGCAACGCAATATGTCTCTCCCTCGCTCTCTAACGACAAACATGTAAATTTAATCCAATTTAGTAGATATGTCTGATGGGTGATCAGTTTTCATCAGATTAAATCTGAATTAAGAAAGCTGAAGGCGAAGCCAACTCCAAGAATTTTTGCAAGTGTAGTCTTCTTCTTTTATGGCAGAAATTCTTTGCTAAATTTATCATTCTATGGACAGACACTTTTTAACCCTATTAGAAATTATGCATTTTCAATTAGTCTGAGAATTTGTCCATCCGTACGTCCGTTTGCTTGTTTCTCATGTTTGCAATGTTGCAAAGATTAGACTAAAAAAGTCAAATTTTTAAATGTTAAAATTCAAGTTAGGAAATAAGTAACTGAAGTGATTTCGAGAAAAATCAAAAATTTGCAATTCTACTTTTTATGAAATTATCAATGTACAACTTGATTGAAAAAATATGACCCTATGTAACGCATAATGCAATTGGAGCATTAGATAGTCGAATAAATATTGGGATTTACTTACGTTCCTCCGATTAATAAAGACTGGTGTTTGGAGCTTTTAAGAGCGAGCACAGTTTATAAATAAAAAATCGAAAATATTAAGAAGACAACTGTAAGTAAGTATTATAAATTTCCGATTTTGCAAGAAAAATAGCGATAGCTGCGTTTTAATTGCGTGACGATTAACTCAGAGTAAATAAATCTTGATTTTCATGCCCGTTGTCTGAGTGCCTTTATCAGCGAAATCAATTTAACTAAATTGTATTGCCGGCGAAAGAAAGAAAGAACTCACTGCTACAATATATTTTCTCCCAGTGTTTGTCGATATACCTACCATTCGCTGGAATATATTACTTCTTCCATAATATATCGGTTTATAATAATAACATTCTATTTGTGATCGAATTCATTTTTTTATAAAATCTCAATCTTATCTAATGGTTTCGCTTTTATAGATGGTGGACGAAATGCGATCAAGATGATTTCTGCGGAAGAACACTTAGCCACGTTTGTCAGCGTAAGAATTTCAAAGCTCGTCGTCCATTTATTCATTATGGAAACAAATGTTTATTCAATTTATTACTTAAGAAAAAAAGCATAAACGAATAGTGTTTGTTTGTTATTGACTCTTGTTGCTTTTACTGCTTTATAAGCAAGAAAAAAAAAAAAACGAAGCAAGAATACTTGGAAAAATTTCTAATTTAAATAACCATGCTTGCCTAACCTACGGTCTAAAGATAGAAAAGTAATATAGAAAAATTTATAAATATTAAGATTTATTAAATAATTTGAAAACTTTGAATCTTAACGAAACGCGCTTCCAATTCATACTGTGTATATTCAGTAGCTTCTCAAGCATTTGCTCGTTCACTTTGTATTCCATCACAACTAATCCACAAATCAAGTGACATGCAAATGAGAAAAATCAATAATCAACATAAACTTGAACCAAAGACAGCAAAATCCTCTCATACGCTCTTATAAGGTAGACTCCACAAACATGGCATCTACGAATAAATGACTAAAAATGTATGAAATTTCTTTAAAACAAAATAAAAAAAAAAAGAAAAAGAAAAAGAAACGAGACCGCGGTTGGAACCGAATCCATTAATACTCGCCTGTGGTGCATGTACATAATAGATAGCTAGATAGATAGACATTACAAAATCGGGCGAAGGGCCATTCATTCGTTAATTTAATCGCACAATTTCTTTACCATTACCATACCCTTGGGTAAATCATGTGCAAACTGACTATGGAATCATATTTACACGTTCCAATCGAACTACAAATGTGTATATTTTTGAACTTGACACGGAAAAATGAATACATCATCAATGACGATAGGCGCACCATGATAGGATGATATTCGAACTGAAAAGCGTAATAAAAAAAAAAACTGTCTCTCTATGCGGGACAGCGGCTAAAGCGTACAAGTAAAGAATCCACGCCAGTCAAAGATATTCATGCTTTGCGAAGTTTCCATACTTCTTACTTCAATGTGATGCAACCATTTAACGAATTTAACATAACTCGTACGATGTGTATAAAAATAAAGATCAAACACAATTTATAACTTAGGCATTAACCCAACAGAACCAACACTTGAGTAAATAACATCAGACTGGAACATATTAAAGGAAAACGACTAAAATAATAAATAAAACATCGAAGGGCGAATCTTAGGTACCCGCTACCTTAAGCCAATGCATGAAAGTCTGAAAACTTCTCATTAACATTAACTTTATCAGCCAGGTTTGCCCAAAATCATTTTCGGAAAGATCTGATAAGAATTTGCTTTGATTTTCAAATCAAATTTTTTGCGCATAGGCTAACGTACAATGTTACAATATTTTTCAAATTAAAGACTTTCTTAAATTTTTAGTTTTTTATCATAATTTTAAACTTAAGCGATTTAAGTCGATTTTTGAGTTTAATCTCTACGTTTAAATAGACAATGTATCTTTTGGAATATTGCAGAGAGCCACAGCAATATCCAATAACAGACACCGACAGACACCGACAGACAGACCTGCAGAACTTTACAACAAGCACAATGAAACAGACAGCATACTGTAGTCCTTTGTGCATGAGTGCAATGAAATGAAAACATTAAGACTGTACCATACCGTGCAATATATACATATATAGAAAATGTATTTGTAAAAATTTGTTTAAACGACTGAAAATTCGCCAACAAGCAATGCTTAAAGCATTCCATTGACTTAAAGTAATTACATTGAATTAAACCTTTCTCAATGCAATTCATTTAATCATTTAATGAAGTGATCGCAAGGTCTTTCATTATTCTAGTTGTGGCATAGTTTAACCTCTTAAATTTATCAGTCCTTGAAATTTTACATAAACAAACGTTATTTGCTTTAATTTAGGATTTTTCCCGATGGTCTATATATAGAGAGTCTAAGCTCATTTAACGTATTCGCAGTTCTATTATTATTGTTGTATGTGTATAGTAGCGAATATTTATTACTATGTTTTCAATTTTACATGGTAAACATGTGTAATAGTTTCCTTTTGTTATGTTTTTCGTCTTCTTTTTCTTCTTCGTCTTCTTCTCATAACCCTTTTAGTATATGTTTTTAAATATTATAGAAACAATTGTACATTTTTTATGATCGCGGTTCCATTAAATCGCTTGCCCTCAGCCAGTCCGCGATTGTAAACTCATAAATTAACGCGAACAGATAAAAGAAATTATTTTCCATATGTATTAAACCTAAAACTCGACCAATTGCCTAAACAAACATAATTAGATCAAAGGTTATTTAAAGCAGTATGTCCCTCTAGTAAAATATTAACAAAAAAAAAAAAAAAAAAAAAAAAAAAAACATACCAACGGTCGACAGCAACGAGCAAACGTTTATCCATAAATAACATGAGAATCAAAATATAGTTCTTCTTAAGATCCTTGGAAAACGTAAGACTTAAGTAAAGAACTTACATAATAGTACAGAATGCATTCATACCTCCCATTAATAGTGCATCGACCATGGCAAAGTAAACCAACATGAAATGGCAACAGAAATCTGTCATCAACATTCTTCATTTATAGATCCTATGAATAAAGCTTAAAGCTACCAGGCAGTCCGCGACATCTTTTATCAACCAATCAACAATTTTCGTTTTCGAAATATTTCGAAACATTTTCCGACTGAGACCGTTCACTGGCAAACAGCGCCGGGAAGCTTGTGCTTGCGGTCACCTGCATCCTTACCTTTACAAGCATTCATACGCAAGATTCAAAATAAAATTGTACGAAAAGAACACTTTCAAAACAAGCATCAGACCACACTAACACAATATGTGAATGGCTTCCACAAATACCCAATAATGATACAAGGCTTACGAGACGAATTCTTAGAGACAGACTAACGGGAGTATATGTATTCAAATGATCGTTACATAATACGTTTCGCTAATAGCTGTTCGATGACATTTGCATTTGAAATTACTTTTCTTCAGCCTGGTAAACATCTGCAATGACAATTTCATTGGCTTTTAACCGCTCGTAATACACTACATGTTACTGTACTGATCCCACTGACGTTGCGCTTCGGTGTCGATGCGTATGGCTCTGCTAGACTAACTCAGCAATTTTTACATTTGGGACTGTCGTAGTCACAATGCGCCAAAGAAAACTTTCATTTTTTTGCGCTGGGTTTTTCTGGGTTTTCCAACTAGTCTTGCATTCCATTGTCTTCGGACTTCTTTGATCCTCCATAGCGTTCTTTGTCATTGACATGAAAATCAAACTTTTAAACCGTTGAAGTTAAAACCGATAATTGGGATATGATCGAGCAGCATCACCATATACTTCTAATAGTGTTTGATGGGTTTCGGCAGCGGATTTCTTTAAATCAAACTGTAAAGGTAATGAACGTTGAAAGTGCCGTTTTGAGCGCTCCATCACTAGCGTCTTTATGAAATAATACCAAGTGGAAAACTGTCATTTTATGTAGAGAAATATCGAAATCGTAGAATTTAACCTATGTGTGTAAATTGATACTTCGCATCATTTTATCATTTTCACCAATAGATGTCACTGATTGAAATATATGCAAGCAACTAATACATATGTAGCAATGCAAAAGCTACCACTATATTAAACTATAAAAATAGGTTCCGAATTTCCTTATTTTCCTTATGTGACCCAAAAGACTTAACACTTAAAACTATTTATTGTAACACTGCTACTTGAATCTTCTCGAAAATTGCATATATCGCGCTGTTTTTGTTTTTCAAAGAGCAAAAGACGAAAGGTTAAAGACAATCTGAACCAATAGTCCTATAAAGAAAAGTACACTATTAATTAACAATTTATTAATTAAAAATTAATAAAAACACCTTTCAAGATTTAAGGAAAGAAAAACGTTTAACAGAAATGTTAACTCAAACATCGGTTTAAAATATTCCAAAGATTTCCATATTTTTACTACTATACTATGTATTAGGTATGTAATAAAAGATCAATTCGGAGATTTTATGAGAATTATGAGAACATTTTTGAATTTACTTTTAATGAAATATACCTTTAGTGCTGTCTGTCTTTTTATCTTTAACCGATTCAGCATTAAGTTTTTGTGGTCCCGGCCGTTAATGTGTCGCCACGCGAGGCAGCTTCGCGACTAATTACTCTCAAATTTTCGTAACCAAAATTTCCTAGCGGCGTTAATTTGCGGCTGCGCTCGCAGATAAGCGAATTAAATAACTCTCCTCGTACTTTTGCTTCTCCTTTTGCGTCTTCGCTAGTATTTGCTAGATTCCAGAGCTGGAGAAGATCGCATTGTTTTCCTTATCATCTGGCGTCTCATTGCCGCCACAGGAAATTGATTTTATTTATAATCGGATATAGTTATCCGTCTTGTCAGTACTTGCAACTGTTTTAGGTCTCTTTCTATTCGCCTTCTGATTCGCAATAAGCATCATCTTCCTCATCCTCTACGTCCTTCCCATCATCGTCCTTGTCTTCAGCGCCAATATTATGATGCAATATGTCGTCGGGATTCGGGTTATATAAAACTGTATCAGTGTCACGTAACGATTAAAATAATGATGTGCACAATTACCCGAGTGGGTAAGAATCCCTGCTGCGAAGTTAATACTCAGGAATTGAAATTGCAAATGAGGTAGATTTTACTTTGGTCGTAACTCTCGAAGCGATCGGAGCGCTCAGCCCGTAAAGGACGAACACCCTCTTGGCCATCATCGTATCTCTTTCTCTTTCGTCACTTCTTTTTGACCGTCACCGTGTTACAGGAGTCGCTCAGTGAATCTCCTGATTGATTCAACATATTAAAGGAAAAAAAAAAACTTGATCCCGTTTTAGATGTCTTTACTAGTGTATGAGTTTGATAGCGTAATTTATAGTCAATTGATCAAACAAATTGAGTAATGTGTGTGATATTTAACTTCGAGGAAACTTAAACAATGTTCTGTAGTTAGTTCGGCTCGATTAGATCTGTAACCTATTTGACGTTACCATTGCCTTACCATAGCTTGCGGAATGTCTTCTTGTTCTTCCGCTTAACGATCATAATCGCGAGCCTACACCATTTTTCTAAATTTTGGTTTAATTTTTACTACACTATAGTGTTTTCAATTCGTACACTAACCATAAAATTTCGCAATAAGATTCTCTAGTGAAACACTTGGAAACACTTTTTGGTTTTCTGTTTTCAAGGGGGGATAAGCCAATGTGAATTTTTTTTTTTTTTTTTCAGAAAACAATCTCCTTTTTTCTGAACACTTAGTCTATGCATACTTATTAATTATCTTGAATATCGATCATTCGATTAACTCTGCTTCTATCGCAGAAATTATTGTCAAAAAAAAAGAGTTAATATTGGTGAGCATCATGACAATAAGTGCTTGAGCATAAATATCTTTATAAACAAATAATATTTCCTACAGTTGTATTTGAAACATGAATTTGAATCATGGTCGCGCTTTAAACTAGACGCATTTACTCGACCAGTTAATTTGTCTGTTAATGAAGATGCCCCCAAACAAAAATTAAACATATTTCGTTAAGCCTTTGTATTCGCAGTAATTCTAAAATTTCTTTTCTTCTTTTGTCCTAATAACGAACAACAATAACGAACTGTTTTCTTATCGATTTTGTCTTGCGTTGTACCCTTCCATATTGACTTTCCGTTAAAATTTGTTTATACATACTTATGTTAAATAAAATTACACCTTACCTCACTACGATTGCGCAGTACAATAGTTTCATGCACTTTTTAAGGAGTACATTACTCTCTTCATATTAATTGATTTAACCGAAACGTTTCTAAAAGCATTTTTTTTTTTGCCTTTGTTTTGTACTAATTGAATATTTGCATAGGTCGCTGTGTCCGTCTGTCTTATTTAATATGTTCCTCTATTTATCTTATGATTTCATTTGTAGTTGCTTTTTTTCTATATATATATGTATCCATTAAGGATTGGCAGACTAATTTCAGTAAATCATTTGTAAAAAGAAAAAATTCAAAAATTACAAATGAGTTTTGATGATAGTGAAAATGTAAGCTGTTAAGTTCCGGTCGCCATTTATAAGTCTAGACAATAATAACAAGTAAGAAAATTAAATTCGGTCGGGACCGAGTGAGTCTCTTACACCCATCACCGTTTACCCCAAAAAAAGACAAAAGAAGTAAAAGAACAAAATTCTCATACTCTCTAATATGGAGCGGACGCAGTTGATTTCTTCTATTTTCAAAATAAATGTTTTTGTCGTAGAGGCATGTGGACGTTGTAGGCGTGTTCTTTGAAAAGTTTAGATCAATTCCAAATTCTTTTGCAGAATGTTTATCACACATACTGCAAAGCTGCACAAACGATCAGATGGACAGACGAACAGGCGGACATGTATTGGTGCATCCATGATTTGAAACTGGATAAGACATTGGGTTCTTTATGGGGGTTTCAAAGCTTGTTTCTGCGCATGGCAATGGTATGAAAGAAGAAATTAAATTCTGATACACTATAATATTGCGTAGACGTAGCCAATTTTTTTCTATTTTTGTACAAGTTCTACAGCATCGTCCCTAGAATGTGCTTTCAAATTTTTGCACATACTTTACTTGCTATAGTTCATGAGTAATGAGCAAATGAGACCAGTTTCCCATTCCCATTGAAAAACAGAGGTATTATCTGTTTAGGTGGTACTGTGGACTTGTCTTTCGACCGATTTGACCCATTTCAATACCAATCTGCCAACAATAGAAAGCCCATCCATGTACTCAAATGCTGCATGAAGCTATCTCGATAATTATTTAAATCGTTGAATTCACAATACGAAATTCAGTGAACGTAAGCTATATAATTACTATAGACATTAAATTAGATCGACTCTTAAAAACGCGCATTCGATAGACATTTTATGAAAGGCAGGATTATTCGAAGCAATTAGTTGGTTGCTGCCGCTTCACATCTACGTACGGTATTTATCTCTGCATATAGCGTGAGTTTATCAACTCGTTTTTCAATTCGGTAAAAATTAAATTAAAAAAGCGACCTTAATCGAAGGTGCACGTTTATCTCTTCCATTCACATTATAAATATACTGAATATCCGTTCACGTTATCGATCTCGATTTCTTCATCAAATATTAACGGGAATTTTTGCTTTTACTAATTGCATGACGTTTCGCGTTTGCAAACGGAAAAGTAATTATGGAAGTAAACATGGAAGATGTCAGCATTTCGGTAAGAAACTAAGCGGGGACATCATATTTATCAAAGAAGGTGTCTATCGTAGATTCCACACAAGGCCTTACCTGTTCACAACCAACCAGCCAAGCAACATATTGATCGTATATTGTGCAGTGGTTTGCACCATAAATCTCTGCAGTGATGAAAGTTAAAAGCAGTCTATTAATTGGACCGTATTTCTTTTACGTTATTTGACATGAATTTGTAATAATTAAGAAATGTAATGTTTACGATACGGTATCCGAGTAAAGAGATTTTCTTTCTATTGTGCTATTAAACAACATACAACCTTGTGATAAGCAATCCCTTGAATTTGTTTTCTTTCAATTTTCTCCACTTAAATTGAAAGTATTGCGTAAGTAAATGTTTTGCCACTTAAAACAAGGGAAACAAGATTGACGCTTAAACATTATGCTGCCTATGAAAAGCAAATGCATATCTGTGTATGTATGTAATTGCGTATGCCCGTATATATATATATATATGCGTATATGCATGCTTGTGTATGTGTGTGTGTGTGTGTGTGTGTTAAGCATTACAAGCGCTCTTTTATGCATATGTTTACGTAAATAAGCAAAATCTCGAACCAGGACAAGTGAATACGTGAGTAAGCGAATGAATGAGTGACTACTCGTGACTGTTTGTTGTTGTTTTTATAACATATATATAGACAAAAATGCTTATTTGCAGTTTTTCGGTTTTATTGATGTGATCGATCGCAACTTTTATTCAAAGAATTTTGAAATATTTTTTAAAGAATTAATACTTTCACATAATAATAATAATAATAATAATAAGTTAATTTTTAATAATTTATTAAAGCAATTAAAAAAATTGACCTATATATAAAAAATGTAAAAGAAATAATCAACTAGAATTTAAATAAGTTTTATTGTAAGCATTTGATTACATTTTAGTAGGGAGTATTTATTCATATAAATATTATTGTTATTGTTGTTACTATTTTTTTTTTTTTTTTTTTTTTTTTTTTTGATTTAAAATGATTTTTCTTTTTTAATTTTTTTTTGGTGTAAATATACGAAAAAAAGTGAACTTGATGTGGATTTTGCTTAGAGATCTGTTTAGGTATCAATCCCAGTTTGTGCTTGACGAAACGAAATTAAATGTTGGACATAGTTTTATATATATATAGATATATATCTATATCATGTACATATTTTTCATATAGGAGTACATTTGCACTTTTTATATGATTTCCATTTTTATTCTCATTTCTTTTGTTTTTTTTTTTTTTTTTTTTTTTTTTCTTCTAACTTTGATTAAGCAAAATAAGCACCGCTGAAGTATCACTACCTAGCAGTAGAGAAGACGTAATTCACATATACTTGGAAAAAAAATATATGATTTTTTTTTATTAACTAATGCAGCTGTGATCAGTTCTACAATTGGCAGCATATATAATTTCACGACTAGATTAATGTTTGAAAAGCGTCGATGCTTTCATCCATTTCATGCGAATAATAAATGCGAAAACTCCGTTCGCTACAATAAGAAATTTCCAAATCCATTACTTTGATATAAAATATTTGCTAATTAAAGTCCAATTTTTGCAGGCACTCATCTAGTATCTTGTTTTAAGTACAGAAGATGAGTAAATAAAACGAGTAAGAAACATAAATTGACTTCGAAATGAATATTGAATATGAAGTGCACATGCATAAAAATTGTACCCATTTATTAATAGGTATATGCATCAGCGCATCAGCACTAATTTTGCATTAAACTCTCTCTCTCTCTCTCTTTCTCTCTCTCTCTCTCTCTCTCTGTTTCTTTCTTTATTTCAGTTTGCAAAAATTTTTAGCATTTTAAGGCCTTTTCAAAATTAACATTGCGGACTTAAATAAAGGAACAACTTATCAAGTTTGGAACGAACATATTGACAGACGAAATTCATTAAGGTGACTTGGATTACTACAGTCGACACACATTCTTCCAATTTGTTCAATTTGTGTCACAAAATCCGCCCGAAATCATTGATATCTTGAATTTTTAAATAATTCGTATAATAATTTTTTACAGGGTAAAAGTCAAAGAAAATATTTTTAAAAAAACTTTCACTTTTCTGTACTATTTTTTTGACAAGATTAGAATCATTCCCGAATTATTGATATCATATCTTGTCATTTCTATATAAAAGTTTCATGGAAGTGCATCTTTTTTTTTTTTTCGTTCGATTTAATTGTGACATATTCCGTAATTTTAATAACGGAATTTTTCAAGGCTTTGCATTTACGCATGTAACAATGTTGTCTTTTAAAATGCTCGTAAATTTAAAAATCTTTCCTTAAAGGCAGCAGTAGGACGGAATCCTTTTTTCCTGGGAGCCTACGGTCGTCGTAATCATCTCGATAAGTAAATATATTATAGTTGTTGCGAAATATTACAGCCGAACTTTTTACTATTCCCCAGTCAATTACAATTCGTTCAAATAGTTCGAGAATGAAGTAAATATTTCGAAAGCCTTGACGAGTATAAAGTCGAATTTTTTTAGAAGGTGAGTTTGAAATACTTTCGAGAAGTTAACGAAAAAACAATCTCGGCGATAAGCGTCGCTCGCTCTCGATTTAAAGATTAATCTACACATTATCAAGTTCTTACATGAAAGTTGCCTGTTGAACGCGGAGTTCAGTCTCTCTCATGGAGTATAATTATATCGATTAAAATTGACTGTTCATTCCGTTTTTCCTGCCGGGCACTTTGTAGGGCTATATTTTGTTTGTTACACAAGCGAACCCAACCGAGGATAGATAGAAGAATTTTGAAGAAATAAAAATCTCCAGCGCGTAATCTCAACAAAATAATTTATTATTAATTAAATGTAATGTAGGGCAATAAGCCCCTGTTCGCTGTAATACAAGCCTTTTTTTTTTAAAACTCATCATACTCGCCTTAATACTGAGAATACTGAATTGGTGCCCTGGACGGGCATAACGAAAACAGTGCTATACTAATTAAGAATATGTTTAGTTCGTAAGTTCTTCGTAAAATATTTCTTAATTTTGGCCTGTTATAGCTGAGGGTAATTTACTTAACATACAAAATTTAATATAAAGCTTTTTACAAAAAAATTGTCGGTTTTTTTTTTAGAAACGAATTAAAAAAAATCAAGTAAACGCACTATAATGGAACACGGCCCAACAGTGTACAGTACACTAAAGCACTTCGCTTGATACAGTTATTCATTTAACGGCATTTTAAAATAACGCTATACGTGGGTAGTGGCCGGAAAACTGTTCCGAACCATTTTTAATAGCGTTCGTTCCTGGGCTAAACTATGTCAATGCATCAAATTTTATGAAAATATCTCAAGAGTTACGAGCGCTAGGTTGCACGCAGGAAAACAAGAAAGGCAAATGGACAGACGCCATATAAGTTCTGATATATTCACAAACTGATTCTGAATCGATCGTTATAATAGCAGATGGGTCTACCTCAAATTCATCTGGGCCGTAAGCATATATCCGCACTAATCTAATGATTATTACCTTGCGTAGGGTGTAAACGAGAACTTTAGAATCAAACAATCAAACATATAATAATAATGTTAGTATTGCGTTATTTTACTTGTTTCGTCAAATGTTGACGAAAAATATTTATTAAGTTCCTTGCCCGTTCCCCCGATCCCCCGATTCCCCGATCCCCCGTTGCCCATTGTCCATTCCACCTTCAGGTAGTGATAGCTTAGTGACCGTTTCATTACTGATTGCTATATTTATTGAATAAAATTTCAATTTTTTTTTTTTTTTTTTTTGTAGTATTATGATTAATTAAATTATTTTACAATTTTAAAGATACGAACCTTCAACAGCTTAACACTTAAAATTAAATTAATATACACTTCTTTTTCTTTTTATTTTTTTTTTTCCTTTTCCTCATTTTTGTGTTGTTTTAAATCGAAAATTTATAGTTCACGATTATAGGATTTTTTTATTTTATTATCATTAACTTTTCTTTATTTAATTGTCTTTTGTTTTCTTTAGGTTTTTTGTATGACAAACAACATCAAGAGTTAAAATCAAAGTGCTTTAATGAAACATTTAACAAACGAAGACTAAAGTTATATTCGACAGTGGGCAAATCATCGATACCCATCACTAAGATTAAAACTCACTGCTAACGCATATTGATATCTGTCGCCTTTTTCGTTTATTTTCAAAAAATTCACGAAAAGTGAAAAATTAATAAAAAAAAAAAATTGAGCCCGAGCTTATATTGTTATGCTGAATGTTGTTGAATAGGAAAATTTTCTTTTCAAAATAAATATACATTTATAAAGAAAGCGTGAAAACAGCTCGTCGTTGATGTCGTTATCCGTGTCTTATGCATTTTAAAAAATATCAAAAGATCGAAGTACTTGCTTGATTCAAATGAATATAGGAGCATCAAGCTTCCAAAATCTTTAATTAGAGACGATCAAAGGTTTTTTCGTATTGTATCACCTTAAGCGATGAAAAATCCGAATTACGAATATTTTGATATTAATTTTTTCTCTTCATGTAACTTTCTCCTTATTTTTAGTTATTTCAACGATCTGGCGACAAATTATTGAACTTTATTTATTCTAGGGACTGGATTAATAATTCTTCCGATGATGAGTATGAAAATTGAACAGTTCATTACCTTTTTCATTTACTTAGTGCAAATTGTTATTATTACTTACTTGTTTCTTTTATTATCTGTTTTTTTTTTTTTTATTATTTTAATATTAATAATCTTTTAATAATATGGAAGACATCTGCAATTCTCTTTTAATATATCATTATTTATATATATATATATGATAAATATATATATGATATACGTGTTACTATATTATTATAATTAATATGTGATATATTTTTTTTCATTATTCAATAAAAGGGAGAAAAACAAATTAAAAAAAATATTTTCATGAATAAATTAAATGAAAATCTTTACACACATTTTCCGCCGCTCGAAATGAAAACGATTTCTTTTAACTATTTTAAACATTGCTTTTAGGCTTGTTTTCCTAAAATTTACTATAACAGAAATGATACATACACTTTTGTAGAGATTAATTCGTTCACTCCATTGAACCGTATTGGACTTTTTTGATTTTAAAATACCTATAAATATATAAAAAATGTAAAATAGAAAAATTAAAATGAAGGAGTAAAAGAGGGGGAGTACATCGAAACTTATTCATCAATTATTTGATATATACCTCCAACCGCCATAACCGGAAATGATTAATAAAACAGCTACCGCTAAGGCAGTACCTACGGCCAATGGAGCGGTTTCATCTCTATACGAACCGGTGGCACTGCAATGAAATGATGGTCCCCATTTACCGCTTTCTTTAAACATAAAGCTCTGCATATGTAAATCACGCAAATACAAGTGTGCGATATGACCTGATTGATCGCCTGAATCATCCGGAGCATACATAACAACCTTTTGCTCTTTATCGCAGACATATGATTTACCCACTGGTGTGGGAAAGTACATGGGCGTACGTGAGGGTGAGGTCAGTTTTACATCTATGTCCGGACGATCGATATGTTCGAAGATAGAATTCGAAGATGAATAGTCCAACTTGAATTGGTTAATATACCAGCCTTCTCCTCCAGAGGACTAAAAATAGTGTTTGAAGTCATATAATGAAGAAATAAAAAAAAAAATTCATCTTTTCGTTTATCCGTAGTTTTTTTTTTTTTTTTTTTTTTTTTTGATAAGGAATCTCAATTTTGTTCTCTTTTTTTTTTTTTTTTTTTTTTGATTTTCTGATTGCATTTCCCTTTAAGTTGATAGCGAAATATATATATATGTATATTTTAATAAGCTTCGACATAAAAATTTATGAATCAGGTCATTATGGTCTTATCCTTACAATCTTACAATAACGTTAATATGGGTAAAAGTGCCTTATGTAACGCAGTTAAATAATCGAAATTTAGCAGAATAAATTCATATTTTCATTAGTCAGATCTTAATGCGATATAAAGGATTTTTTTTTTTTTTTGCGTTTATATAGAAGAAATTTCCGATAGTTAAAAATTCCCCCTTTTCATAAAAAAAAAAAAACACCAAATAAATTGCTTTTCAATATAATTGCGTTTAAAGGTTAGCTACAATATTGAAAGTTTTTAAGCCCGCTACTCGAGACTCGAGAGTTATTCGATAGGCAATAAACGAATATCTGCCTTTCTGGCCTAACTGTCTGAGAGACATAATTAAACGCATTCACGCTTTTCACTTTAGTGAAAAATAGATTGCAACCATTTTTTGCAATTGTTACCTTTCGAAATATCATGGTTAGCTTGAATCCTTTAAATTCCAATGTCAAAATTTCCATATTGGATTCTTCGCATTCGCCACTTAATATCGGATTGTCGGGCAAATAAAGATCGGCTTCAACATCTTCATTTAATTTATTACGATATTTGATGCTAATTAAGCCATCAACACTGATCAAAATGCATGTTATACCGTTCGTAGCATTGAAACGATAAATAGAAGTGGTAGCGTCATGATTTATGGATGACGACTGCAATTATAAATTAACTCTTTTTACATGAAATCTGTTTAAGGGTCAAAAGCGAAAAAAACTGATATTCTTACCGCTGGCGATTTAGTGGTGTATTTAGTAATTCTAGGTGTTTTGGTGGTGAAGGCGCTTAATTGTATACCTTGACCGAATTGTACTAAAAATAGAAATAATTTCAATTTATTTTAAAATTAAAACGCGTTAACACGTTACTACATATGTTACTTAATATAACTGAGAAAGAAAACAAATATCGATTTTGTCCACTTGAACTGCCTTAAGCCTCACATACTATTGCAAGCAATTCAAACGACTATTGACATTATATTACGTCAATTAATATCGTTTTTCTTATTTTTCTTTAGATTAAGAATACAAAAAAAACAACACAACCATCTATTTTTTTGATCAAATCATAATAATACTATCTATAATCATACTATCGATAATATTTTTTTTCTTACCTATTAATGAAATAATTATACAAATTGATAACATGAGCTTGTAGACGAGAGACAACCAAATTTGGCTGTTGGTTGCTTTCAGTTGTAAAGATTTCATTATTATTAAAGAATGATTATGTGTGTTTGTTCTGAAGTTAAATTTCAGAGATTCTTTATTCTTAATAATTTCCTTCTTTCTTGTTTTTTTATCTTTTTTTTTTTTTTTTTCTCTTTCTTTCTTTCTTATAAAAAGCACTGCTATACACAATCCTGCCTTTAAAAGGTCTCCAAGCAACGATCCTTGTAATAGTCCTTCGTACTAATGAATGAATGACGGTGAAAAATCCTTTCAAATATTCAACAATTTGCAGCATTCAAGTCTTACGGCGCAAACTCAGACTCAGACGATGTTTCGATTAATGAACAACGTAATGTCAATTTGTAAACCAATTTATAGCAGTAGTTTGCTGTATTTTACTTGTATTAACAGCATATATTACAATTGCATAGGCGGTCGGACATATAATGCCAAATTATCATCGCCATCTACCACGAACATGTACAATTTATATACAATTTATCTCTTTGCTCCTTTCTTTATGGGGACCGAATTTTTGTTGTTTCTCTTGGCTGCTATTCGAAAGAATACTGCTTAATCTATTCAATAAATCGTTACTCACAAGCAAATACGATCCCATATATAAACTATTAATAATAACGTAGCATCCAATAAGCAACCAATTTTGTACAAACATGTAATCAAGCTCGAAAGAAATAATTAATTTACGCAAGCAGCCCAAACATTTTAACAACTGAAACTTTATATTTTCCGAAAAGAGATTTATATTTTAAGCTCAATTTCGTTAGTTTAAGAGATGGAAAGACGAGCAAAACATAGCAAAAGAGAAGTTAAAGTTAGAGTCTTTTAACAAAGGATACCGTTTTCAATTTCGTGACAGTTGCGAACTGCGAATATAGGTATGTCAATGTCATGACACTTCATTAGGAAAAAAAATTAAGAGCATTAAATTCGGGCAGATCCACCACTATATACCTAACCGCATCCCATCCATTACAGTTATCGTTCGGTTTGGTAATAATGTACCAAAAATTGCGCATTCCTTTCGTCCAAAGGCATACCTTTCATGAATGCCCGCATATTGCATAGCGTCCGACACGATCCAAGTTTGACAAACTTAGTTTGCTTACTAAAAATTTTATTATTTTTCATTTTACTTAATAAAAAGCTTGAAATTAGTCTTTCTCGCCATATAAGTGCTTACTTTTCATGGGACTTCTTCTTATACGGGATGGGCTCTAAAAACCTGACGTATGTGACCCAAATTTCCGTGAATGGTTTCTGTTCAATTGCTACTAAGGAAATCATCATAATTATCGTAAAATATTAACATTTCAACCTTTCTCTAAAGAGCCTACTATTCACAAGAAATCTGATACGGGTTGGGGTCCAAGTAATGGGTCCACTAAATTCTGAACATTGAATTACTAAGACGAACAAATTTTCATCGCAAAACATTAGCAATTAGGTCGCTTTTGGGTTATAAAGCCCTTTAGGAGATGCAGTCGGCAACTGCATAGGGCATCTATCCGAAAATCTATTAATTAGATCGTGCATCACTTGAGGTACAGGATATATTAAGTTTGTGCGTACGTACGTAACAGCCACAAGTGCTTAAGATAGGCCCATCTTTTATTATGCACCTACTTTTGTGCTCGATCTACAGGTTGCAATTTTGAGATACTGTGATGAAATTTGCTACACTGACGTGCTTTGGCCCAAGGGGGCATGCTATTGAAAATGGTTTAGATTGTTTCACTTTTTAAACCACTCCCCATATAACACGCTATTTTGAAAAGTCTTATATGGAAAAAAAATTGCAATTTTTAAAATTTCTCGACAAAAGTCGCTCTGTAATAGTATCGGACATTCTAAACTGGTATAAAAAATTATGATCCGGCTAATTCGGGTAATTTCTTGAACTCTCTCCCATATAACCGATTTTACGAAGACTACATCTTTAAGTAAAAAGATATAAATTTCGATACTTCATGGTGAAAACTGGTTGATAACATAATAAAATAACATAGAAATCAATCTTATCGGAACGAGTGAATAATGGTGTAGGGTACCTAACGGTTGGCCTTGCCCAACTATAACGTAATATTAGTTGTTGTTTTCTTTTACGCAAATTGTAAAGGGGTAAATAGTACATGAAATAACACATCACTTACGATGCGCGTATATGTATACCTAAGGTTGGTATGTTTGTTGGTTCATTAACCTTAAACTTATATATAATTTTAGTTAGTCGCATATTTCAATTGTAGAACTTTTGTTCAATATCTAAGCTTCTACGGACTAGAATTAACGAGTAACAGCACAATAAACGTTTCAACAAAAAAAAACTTTTATTGCTTAACAAATCTTTAAATTTTCTAGAATATGAAAAAAAAATCCTACCTACGAAAAAATTATTTTCTCCAAACTTCGTGGTTGTTTCAAAATAGACCACCTATGTACTATGAACACCTGCTGGAAAGTTACAGCTTAATGCTATGCCTGATACTTTCTAAGGTTTTTCACATACTAAGAGATGTGTTTGGATTTATGTTCATATAAAAGCAATTCCAAGCAAAAATATATTAGTATAGATTCATGGAGGCAGCCTTTGAAGAGGAATGAGGCTGAGAGCGATAGAAAAGCGTCCAGTATTTCTGGCACAAAATTAAAAGTTTAAATGATGATTACGAAGTGGATTTTTGAAGTACAGATGCTATTGCTTTTGTCTCCGTCAGTTCGGAATATACAATGGTCGGGGAAAGAGAATAATAACAAGGAATATTTGAAGACGGAAGGGTGTTTGCATAGTCCTGGGATTGCAGACTAATACAATACAAACTAAAATAATAAAAAAAAAAATTGCTTATAATAAAAAAACATGTTAACGATAGAGTGCAAAATTGCAAAAGCGTTTTTCTCGAAACATGATTTTTCGAAACGGAAATTGACCACACGAGAATAGGTGCGGTGTTGCCTTTCGTTAATTTATTTCACAATAATTTTTTTTCTCGTTTTTAAAGACACGATTGATATTATTCTATCAATTTTCTTTCTTAAGAGAATTAGGAAAACCTACTTTTTTGGTTTTTGTTTATAAATCAATTACCAAAATCGAATTACTCAATAAAGACAATTGGAAAACTTAGAAAAGCATACTTATTAACTCGACCAATAATAGCGACTCTTTAATGCACTCTACACTATACATATCGCAGTAAGAAATGCAATTCTGTATGGAGTTGAATTCATTCCAAACCCACATTATTGCAATTCCGTACAGTTGTGTAAATGATGTCAGATTTTTGCGTTACGTACGAAAGCAAAAAACATTTCTTTATGCATATGTTATACGAGAATGAAGCCAATTCTGCATGAAATCTACATCGTTTTTGCCGAAGACTTTATCCGAGTTCTATATAGAGCACAGCAAAGATGCCACCAATACTTATCGGAAAGAAATATTTTTACCATTGAAAAAACATCTTCATATGGATAATTAGATAGATATGTACATTTGTAGAAACGATTGATTTACTTACAATTGTTCTTCGAAAGTTCCATTACCAGAAAGAAAAGCTAGTACATTCTTTTGCGAACTTGGCAGCATTCGTATGTTAAGAGAAACGTTCTCGACCGTTTAAATAAGATGAAAAGGCTGCCACTCGAAGAGCGACACAATCTAGAAAGAAATTAATAGTGTAGAAACTTCAATCACATAAGGGACGTCTCCTAGCCGTAGAGAACGCGAGGATCAGAAGGAAGTACAGAAAAAAAATAGGGAGCAATCGCAGTCTAATTGACGTATGCCTAATCGGTCAACGTTAAGGCCATAAATATAATAAATAACCATATATATAAATGTCCGATTTCCTGTGACTTGTCAAATTTGTAAGTTATCTGATTTTATTGGCTTTATGATAAGCCATTTTATCAACATAATCATACTACCATCTAAAAAACAATGGCTTGTTAAAATGCGTTAACTCTCCTCTCTCACAATGTCCATGTACACACATCTCTATAAGATCGCCTTAAGACAATTAATCCATAATTTGATAAAAAAAAAATTTCTTCAAATCAAATCAAGGTCCGAATATAATCATAAAGGAAGTACAAACGGCCGTAGAATCTTCTCCTATTATTAGACAGAAGTTCATTTAAACAAGTTAATTAAAAGCACATCTCGCAGGGCTGAGTTTCCATAAAAACTAGCGCAATAGACTTACATAAAATTTGAGTAAATCGAGTTAAAATTTTCAATTAATTAAATATGTATTTATAATATAATGTTTTTCTAGTTCGTATTTTTGGAACGTTACGTATAGAATGATGAAATTTTTATACCCCATGCTCCGCGGTAGTGGGTATAAAAAAAGTTAACTTAATTTATTGTTTTATTAGGTTTATTGATAATTGTTGAGATTTTATATATAAGAGAAAGAGAAAACAGAAATTTTATTAAAGTATATTTTGTTTGTTATTCAAAATATATTTTATGTATGTAGACAACATTTCTTTAAATTTCTGATTATTGTATTTTTTATATATATATATATATATATATGTATATACATATATATATGCACATATTTATATATATATATATATATATATATATATATATAATTACTATTTAATAATTAGTAAAGCTTTAATATGTTTTTATTACACTTTCTGTATGGTATTTAATTGTTAAGACCTATGATGAAATAATTTGATCTTTAAAAAAAAAAACAACAAACTAAAAACGAGAAATAAGTAAATTCGAGAATAGTTCACCGATTTATTGCCACCTTTTATTGATATCTTATGGTGTCATTTTTACGTGATGAGAACTATTAATGCATTACATCTTTTCATACATAAGTTCTTAACGCGTTTGCTTCTAAAATGGAATTTTCGGGTCAACCGTTCAGCTATTTATATGTTATTCCTGTTTTATCAAGTCCAAAAAATCGCGATGTCCAAGTTTTCCAGAGAAAATTTTAGATTAATAATTCGGTTTCGGAAATTGACGATTGACCCCATTTTAATCAATCTCTTGATATTAGCAATTCTTCAAAATTCATCTAAAAGAAGGTTCTCACAACATATACACAGCACTCGCCAACACGACGGCTATTAGTACGGTGACAATGTCATCTTAAAACTAATGAATGTGATTTATTTTAAAACTTTTCTTAAATTTACCGAAAACCACAAAAAATGTCGATTGCAAATCAATGGCGAGGCAGTATCATTCGCTAGCAAATGGCACTCGTTCATATTCACTGCTTGAAATAAACCAAAGCATAGAGAGATCTCGGTAGTATTGACACGTACGTCGAAAAAATAATGTTACTGCCCTTTCATAGCTCCTACAGTACAAGTAAGTGAAAGACTAAAGCGGCAAAATCAAGTGATTCGTTTAAAAAAAACCAATCGGGACAAAACGCTGTACATCCTACACACTATTCAGATAAATAAAGATAATCGAAAGCGCTATCATTTTTCATGTCAAGAGGGCACGAATTCACACGGAAACTTTACCAAATTAATTTTTTTGATCTTACGTAATCCCTTCATTCATAAAAGATTTAAAAATTAAAAAAAAATAACAAATGAAAACATCATAGTCGGGCTGGGCCGATTATTAAATACGTTACATCCCATTCTCTAGCACAATTTTTAATTTTGGCAGAACACAAAAGAGGTTCAAAAATTGTATATTGTATTGCGTGTTGTATTCAAAATTCAGCATAGTTAATTTTTATATCATACTACTATTATGGATTAATTTTTATCATAGAACATTCGAACGTAGACCTTTCTGCCCTAAAAGACAAAAGTGCTCGTTAGAACTTTTGCATAGGTAGGATCCAAAAATTGGAGTGAATGGTCCAGATTTGGTACAGCGAATTCTTTTATCTTAAATTACTATTATAGGTTAAGTTTTCTCTTAATATATTAAAATTTACACTTTTCTTCCCTGCAAAGGACCAATTTTCATGAAAATCTATATATAGGGTAAGATCCGAAAAATAAACCAAGATGGTCCAAATTTGACACAGTCTTTTTTTAATCTTAAACTACTCTATTGATCTGATTTTCATCATGGACCATTGAAAATTGGCACTTTTTGTCATATGAATATCAATTTTCGTTATATAAGAGGAGGTTCGAACATTGCCCCAGCCAGTGCAAAGTTTTCATAGCAATTTAGAATACCGAAATACTACTAGTAAGCCACTTTTGTCGAAAAATTTTGAGAAATGCAATTTTTTTTCATATAACGACTTTTCAAAATAGAACGTTATATGGGGAGTGGTTGAAAAAGTCGACCGATTCAAACCATTTCCAATGGCACTCGTTCTTCGGTCAAAACGCATCAATGTACCAAATTTCATCAAAATATCTCAAAAATTGCGACCTCTAAATTGAACACAAATTTACAACAAGAGACATCAAACGAACAGACAAGCTTAAATCGATTCAGAAAATAATTCTGAATATATCGGTATAATAAAAGGTGATTATGTCTCTGCGCTTCTATGTCACAAGTGGTGTAGGATATAAAAATGAAATAAAAAAATTTTTTGAATTGTGAACAATAGCACGTGCATGACAAATGTAAACAAAAATTAGAATTTGCAACAACAATCACAGACGGTACCAGGTCTATACCTACGAAACACATATACGAAAATAGCGGTTTTAAGGTAGCTTTTCCACTCTTATACTATTTTCAATATAAAAGTGTGCAATTTTAAAATGGTGAAGAACGAAATAGCAAAAAAAAAAAATTTCCTGAAACATAAATATGCGCATTTATATGCAGTTCAGTAACATATCATTTATCTCCACAAACTATGCTACATTATTTATTATTTCAAAGAATCAAATGAAAAAGTGACAAAAACAAAATCCATAGGTCACCTTTTAATATACATTCAAAAGGTTGCACCACAAAATGCTCAGAATGCTGAGAATAAAATTAAATTTCTCAGAGTATTTCACGATGCCCATTGACTGTTCGCTTGCTTTGGCAATAGGGGAATAGAAAAATTAATCGTTACAAATAGAAACATTCTTCGATCGTAGGGTGCAAAGCGCGTTAAAATGAATAGTTCTTCATTTGACTGAAATTTTCTACGTACTATAAAAGATGTCGTTTTGAATTCTCGATTTACTGTACTGTTTATATTTACTATAAAATGCTTTATGTATGTATGTATATATATGTATGTATATGTATATATATGTATATATATGTATATATATACATATATATATATATATTTGCATTAATTTTGCAGGATAAAAATAAAGACGCATTTCTCTACATAATGCTTAATGTATTTATATAAAAAAGTTTCATAATTGAACTGATTTGATATTTACTGCTTTGGTATTTCTATGCATACACACTCATGCATATCTTTAATACATATCTATGCATATATTCGTATATTTATGCATACATATTTATATAAAATTAAAATTTTGCTTTTATAATAAATGTCCTACTGCTAAAAACTAGTTTGTTTTTTGTTTTTTTTTTTGTTAAATAAATCCTGTTCAACCTTTTTTTCATAATTTTCATTATTTTCATCTGTGGCATTTTCTGCTGTACATATATTTTCTTGTCTTATTTTCAATATTAATTCTTCTCGTTATTTCAAGAGAATTTTTATGAACTTAATATTTTGTTCTCTTTTATTTTGATTTCAACTAAAAACTTGTTTTGAATTTGTTTATATTATTTATATTTTTCTTATCCATTTTATTGCTTGTTTATAAAGGGTGAGATATTATTCTTTTTAGGTTTATTAGTGTGTTGTTTTGTGATTAAGGAATAAAAAAATTTTTTTGCACTAACTTTCTTGTTGTAATTTTTACAATATTTTTGTTTGTTTTTTTTTTTTTTTTTTTTTTTTGCTAGGTTGGAGCTCTTTAAATAAAATTAGTTTCCGACATTAGAAGAAATAAAAAATAAAAACAAAAGGAACGAAAAACAAAATTTGAGGCCTAATTTACGGTCTAATATAAAACGAATAGTCGTAATATGTTATGTTCTTATAAGCGATCACTGTTTACTTTTGATTTTATCAATAATAAATTTGGTATTATCCTTCCAAATTCGATCATCCACAATAATTTTAAGCGTTAGCATGATTTGTAACAAATAATTGAATTCGGCCTCCGAGTCGCAATAACTGAAACAGGCTTCATTAGCAAGTAGGAAACATAAAAAACGAAAAGGTGTTGACCAGTTTTAATCTAGACTCTTATACATATCTTCCAACTGCGGTTTAAAGTAATTTTTTAATTGAGGCCGTTTAGTTTTGAATGTGGGCGTTAGTAAGCCATTTTGTACCGAAAACGGATCGGGATGTAAATAAATGTCTTTAACCTTTAAAAAGATGTAGAAAAAGCAACAATGTTATTCATATATTAGTAAGCATTCAAATTAATCGAGATTTAACCTGTTCAAATGATTTTAAGCCGCTCTGCTTGCCCCACTTTAGCATATCGTTAATTATCAGTTCCTTCACTTGCCTATTATTGCATAGTACTGATAAAGTGCCACGTACGTTATTTTCGAAAGCCCATTGTTTTAACACATCAACGTCCGGCACTACTACGGCCACAATGCAACTCTGGCAAAAGTAAACAAGCAATCATATAAAATATCAATAAAAATTATATAAAATATGCAATGCCCATCTGAACAATACCTTAAGACTTTCTCCGTAAACGAATACCTGATTGACATATTGACTGAGGGTGTAAATATTTTCAATTTTCTCAGGCACTATGTATTCACCCTGGCTGAGTTTGAAGATATGCTTTCGACGATCAATTATACGCAGCGTGCCATTAGGTAGCCACATTCCTATGTCACCAGTATGATGCCAGCCTTCTGGATCGATAGCTTCGGCAGTTTTTTCAGGATCTTTATAATAACTTAAATATTCAAATTTATTCTTAATTATTTAATCAAATTCCGAAAAATATATTTTTTTAATAGAACAACTAACCCATGGAACACATTAGAGCCTCTTACACACACTTCGCCGGTGTTCTGATTGGCATAATATTCCATTTCAGGCACATCTACTAACTAAAATAAGGAACAATATATCAAGAATTTTATATTTATGACTATATTATGCAAAGATCACCTTAATGGCATTGCAGGAGACTGGAGGGCCCACATGATTAGGTACAAAATCACCTTGAACAGTCAGTGTTATAGCACCAGTGCATTCAGTTTGGCCGTAACCCTCGACCACTAAGCAGCCCAGGGCACAACGCATAAATGTTAGCACATTACCAGCTAAAGGAGCTGAGGCTACGACCATCAATCGCAAATTGCCACCAAAAGCTAAAATCACAAAGCGATCATAAACTATTGACGAAAAAAAGATATAAGAGCAATTAACCTTGATGTACTTTCGTGAATGCCAATTTATCCCAGCAACCATTACGTCTCAAGATACCCTTGGAGATTTCTTTCTCTTTAGCTTTTAGCGCCATATTAAATATTGTACGTTTAAGGGTTGAAACAGCGATGTCATTTTGTATTTTATCGTATACGCGATTTAAGAGACGTGGAACGGCTGGCATTACTGTGGGCTTAAGCATTTTTAGATCGTTCGTCAATTCTTTGATATCGCCCGAATAGAAACCTACGGCACCGCCCACATAATATATACCGTTTTCACAACAACGCTCAAACATATGCGCTAACGGTAGGAACGACATCATAATATCACCACATCGTATACGATGATCACCTAAATATAATATTGAATGTTAATTATAAAATATGAAGCAAAAAATACGGCTGATATAAGAGAATCCGAAAACTACCTAACTGCAGAATCACCGCACATACGCCGGCCACAACGTTTCCATGAGTTAACATCACACCTTTCGGATTACCGGTTGTGCCTGAAGTGTAGCATACTGTACATAAGTCGTCGACGGTGGGTGGAATTTCCGCATTATTAGTTTTGGCTCCCAATTTTTCCACATCGATAAAGGAGACAATTTGTATACCTTGACTGCGAGCATTCTCTAAGGTCATAGGTCTAACAGGTTTAATCGTTATAAGTATTTTTAATGATCGCGGGGCTTTCTCCAATAGCAGAGCTGCTTTACTATCATCCTCAACGATAACCATCATCATTTCTGTTTGTCTTATTATAAAAGCACAGGCATCTGGTCCTAAGGTGTCATAGAGTGGTACCACTACCAGCGAAAAACAGTAACAACCTTGCTCATAAAGAATCCATTCAGGACGATTTTGTGAATATATGCCGATCAAGTCCCTAGGGCGAGCACCCAAAGCGATCATACCCGAACCAAAATTTTTAGCCCTCAAGAGCGCCTCATCGTAATTGATCCACTGCAAAATACATATGTATATATATACATATATATATGTATATATATTTTATATTTATACATGGATCGCCTTTAAAATACAATGCTTGTTACCTGGTAAGGCGACGTTAAAGTTTCGCGCCATCCCAAACAAGGTCCATTATTGGAAGTATATGCACCTTCGCGAAATGTCTGATATAAAGTGCGCACACTTTCCGCGATGTAGCTGACAAATTTACCGTTTTTCGACTCTTTGTAGAACTTAGACACATGAATTTGATCTGGACCCTAAACGGAGTGTACGAATCGAGTAAAAAGAAAAAAATTGTGGAAACGACAATGAATCTAAAGAAATGCATGATTTGTGCACGTAGAAGGGCGACAAATCCGAGTTATTCATTCATGCCGTCAAAGAGCGATATTTATTTACATTTAAAAGAATTGATTTTTTAATAATCATAAACTCTGTACATATACATAAAAGCCACAATAGATCTTAGCATTTGATTATCGTACACCACCTGTACAAAATTCAATTTTGGTACAAAAAGCTTTTCAACTATTCGTTCCATAGACACTTGCGTTTATCACACGGCTTTCTAAATGCGATTTATATTTTGGTTTTTTTTTTTTTTTTTTGTCATTTTTCAGTTGGTTACATTTGACATATTAATGAAAGCACAACGTTAATGGGTGGCCTGTGATTCGACGTTTGCTCTTTTACAAAAAAAAAAAAAAAAAAAAAAAAAAAAAAAAGCCATTTAAAAAAAATAAAAAAAAAGTTGATAGCGAATTCTCAGCCATGAAGGTTAAGATTTCAACGAATTTCTATAAAAAAAAAACCCTAAAGCTTTTCACATCATGCCATTAGGCATAGTTGGACATTCATTAAACATTCTTATTAAACTTTCTTCTCAGTAATTGAATCTATTATTCGCGAGGTATATGGCAAACTTCGTTACCTCCTTCAAACCGCATGCCAAACAATGGTTGATGGCTGGGACAAAAATTCCGTAGAAATAACTTATTAATTTTTGTTGTAAGGCAGCAAATTACCGAAATTGTATGAATCACACGAATTTTAGTTTTTAAGCGAATCCTCTTATCAACAGCAACAGACCAACATTGGTGAAAAAAATTTTACAAAATTATGAACGATTTTACAAATTATTTCCGGGATTATAATCCTTCTGTTTCAAATTTTGCAATCAATGCAGTTTTATAGACACAAGAGCACAAGTCTTTTCGCAATTTAAATCGCACGTTGCTCGCAGATTTTGTGTATCTCATGCGATCATAATATCATATATATTTCAGTTCCAACATTTTTGCGGCTATATCTCATTGTTGCCGATATGTTAATTGACCTAACCGAACAATCAAATGTCTGAATAATACGTAGTATATGTTCCATTTATCCCGTTAGCAAATGATGGAATTTGGCAAGAGAAATATCAAAGAGTATGATGTTACGTGCATAACCGTAAAAAAATCAAAGGAATTGGCAAGCTCATCTTTTGAAGGATCCCATACGCCGGGGGGGTATGCGCGCTTCTCGAAATTTTTCTTAAGCATTTATAAATACTATTTATTTCTGTTATAGATCACATGAAATCTTCGTCTTGAAGGTAATAAAACAACGGTGTTCAGGTATTATTGCTTCTTAAGCTTTCACCATTTCACTTCCCGCTGTATTGAATATAGGCATTTCGCCAATTGAAGTCTTCCAGCCTTCGAGAGCTGCAACGTATTATTCAAAATGCATATCTTAGACCTACGCCTAGTGCCCTTCGTCGCGTCTTCGTCCGCTTCGTATGTAAGTTCTACCAGCTGGCGAAAAGTCACAATTTAACCTTGAATCCAATCTCTGTCAATCAGTCACACTGATTGAAAGCAATTATGATAGAATTGATATGCTTTGTACTTTATGAATGATAAACTGACTTGTCCAATGTCTAAATGCAATATATCGTACTAACATATCAAGTCGATAATGAACCCATTGATCAATACATTCGTACGACTGAGACAATAGAAAAAAAAGACATAAAAAAATGAAACGATCGACCGAGGAGTTTAAACTCAAACTGAAATATATAAATTGTAGCGCATTAGGATAATGATAATGATTAAATGGGAAATGTCTGAAAAGAAACGAGTACGTATGCGTTGTAAATGTTTCATTTTAATGCTCAGGATATATTTTACAAAGAGAAACGAAAGAGATGAGAATTGAAAGAAAAAGGAAAGAAACTTTCAAATCATGAGGGACATCAAATCAAAGACTGAGTTGAACGTACGAATATATATATACTAAGAGGATAAGTGCATATGTATGTGCAGTTTGGTTACGAAAATATGTGAAAATCACGAATTTATGCCTGTAGCACAGACGTATTAGCCTACCCGATGATTTAAATCTTGTAGAGGATCATATTTTATCTAAAATTAAAAAGAAAATTAAAAACAGAAAACACATTTTTTGTGTCTGAACGAACAAATTACGTTGAATGAAAAAAAAGAGAATAATGATGAGAAAAAAGTTTTCGAAACAAAACGAAAGCAAACGTTAAAAGGTCTAAAGGAAACAAAAACCAAAATAATTTAATTTTAAAATAAAACACATAACGAAAAGTCATCGAGGTTCATTACCAAACAAGAAACAACAACATATCGCCAACGCATAATGAATTTACCTTTAAAACATCGCTCTGACTGGCCATGTCAATAGGTGGCCGTATCGTAGTAATTTGACCGCAGCAGGACATTTTTATTAAAACTTTTCTCAATCGCTCTTGCCCGTTTTCAATTAATGTTAGTTAGTACGATACCTTCTGTTTTTATTTATGCGATTTTAATCATATATTAAGACCGTGAGATATTATTAATGTGCTTAATAAAATCGCTTCGTTACTTTTGTTCATTCCTAATGGTGTTGAATATTAATTTGTCAATAAAGTATACATATATATAATTATATATATATATATATATATATATATTATATATTTTATATATATATATATATATATATTATATATAAATATTATATACATATATATTATATATATATTATATATGACATAGTATATATATATATATATATATATTATATATATATATATATTATATATATATATATATTGTTTTGTTTTGTTTTTGCTTTCAGTTTTAGGTTTTATATTCTATTTATTAGCGAATTTGTTGTTTTAATCAATTAAACACAGAATAACAAATATTTGAACGCATATAAATATAAAGATATGTTTGTTCGCTTATTTATTTATCTATCTGTCGATGCTTCGATAGTGTTTTCGCCATCAATTCAATCTTTCTCTCAATTATAAACAAAACTTTTTATTTATCCAAAGGTCGAGCATTTCTTTTCATTTAGCCATAAATGTTTCTATACATTTTTTGTGTTTCTTTATATCGTTAGATCATTAAAGAATATTATGGCGCACACAACAAAGTATACTGAGAAAACGTCACTGAGATATATTTTCTTTTTTTTGTAGGTTATTTCGTAAGAGATATTATAAATTATTTTGATAAATCATTAAGGAGAAAATTCAAGGTTAATTTTAATTATTTCTAATGGATGGATTAATTAAATGGTTGGAGGCACGTGCATTGGAAAAGCATTTACAGTGTCCTCAGTGTCCACTTTAAATCCACCTTATAAGGATTGTCCGATCATCTTGGCCATCTTCTTAGCAACTTTGAACATTATAAAAGAAATCTTAAGACGAATGTTTACAAATCCCTAATTTGCTTTGAGAAATAACACCAGGTCGGTACGCACACTCATCAAATTACGTCATCATTATATCGTATCGTTATCATAATCATTAGAAATCTACGATTTTAAGTAATTGCATCATTACGTTTATAGAAATACTTTCAAAAGTTCGTCAGAAATCAATTCCTATAGCTTACAGCCTTCTTAACCATCTGTCCGCTTCTTATTGAATCTTGCGAGATTTTAAAAAAGTTTTTTTTTTTAAAAAAAAACAGGAAAGCAACATCTTATATACATATTAAGTACATTTTCTCGAATGAACTGTTATAATTATATTAGAGTTGAAGGAAGTTTTGATAACATTAACACATCCTCATTGATAACGTACGCTTTTTCGCTCCCTCTCAGGAATCCTCATATAAAGTTTAAACTAAAAGTTATTTATTATTTTTACTTCTTTTTTCTTTTTCCTATATGAACCAATCACTCAGGAGATATATTTTATTCGCGTATCGCGGCAGCGGTGAGACAAAACTACAAAGAAAAAGAAAGAAAGAAATAAGGGAGTAATACCGAGTAAGTGCTTTGTGCCATTGTGCTTTTGCCGACTGAACACTTATTAAAGCTACGACGCAGGTAAACTCTACGGAGATTGAGATTTGAACCCGCGTGAACATTGACTTACTAGACACTTTTCCTATCTATTCGACTACTCGCGCTGATTCAATAATACACACGGAATAGGCACTCTAGATCGGCAACAATAAAAATTCATTTAATTTTCTTCACTTAATCTTATTAACATTAAAATGGAGCAGATTTACTAGCTCAGGAGTAAAACTTTTAAGTACAAAGTTTAAGTCGAAATGTCTCATCTGAAATGAAATGAAATGAAATGAAATGAAGATCTCAGAAGCAAGGATTTTATGAATTGCAAAATATTTTTAAATTAAAGACAAGACACCTATCTTCTATATATGCATATGTCTATACCATTGGTTGGACGCGGTTGATTCTCTCTATATTCAGAATAAAAATGGAGATTTATATGGTGCATGTGCATGAGCACTTTATGATTAACGAATGAAAAACACGAAAAGCAAAGTTGCTCCTAATTTTTTTTCGCGTAGCCGTGTCCCTTGAAAAGTTTGGGACATTTTCAGATTCTTTTGTAAATTTCTAGACAATGCCTTGAGTTTTGCAAGCAGGAGAATGTTTACCGCAGTTACCACGCTGTTTAAAAGAAAATTAAATATTTATACACTGTAATATTCCTCCCGTTTTTGTTTATGTACTGCATAATCAGTTAAAGAATATATATTGATATTTATCTATATTTATCTGCTGTAGTTTATGAGGTGCTCTGAGTTGATTTACTATTATAGGCGTGTCTTTCTACAGATTTGATTCATTTTCAATACTAATCTGCGTGCATATATACATACATATATACATATATATATAAATATAAAATGTTTAAACAATTTCCAGATCATTTAATATCAACATCTAAACAATGCAGACAATTCACTTCGGCAATTAATTTATGTTTTAAATGTTTATAACAAAAATACAGAACGCTTATGCATAGTGCGTTGCGCGCGTCCCAAATATTATAAATAAAACAGACGCAAGATAAAAGGAGAAATATCAAAAATTGTGTGCATGTGTGTATGTATATGTGTGTGTGCATTCAATTCTAGTTAAAGCACTAACATAGGCAAACAAGAACGAATTCTTTTAGGTAACGGCGCCGAAATGTGTAAAAAGCTTAAAATTGCAAATAGAAGAAAAAAAAAAAAAAAAAAACAGAACGCGACAACTATAAACTATGATCGATGATAAATGCGAGCGAATTTCATGCTCTCTTCTCCAAGCGCGATAAAATTTCAATTCTTTTTTGTATATATTAATTGTTTATATTAAAAAAAAAAAAAAAAAAATCTTTTTGTGACATAAAAACACTGATTGATCGTGAATGTCGGCCAGATTTCACGTGTAAAAGGAGTCCGGCTTTTACACTTTTCAACTTATTAATCATTTTTCTATCGTAAACTGAATTGTTTAGTTATTGTAGATCATCCATCTCATAATCATTATCATAATCATCATTCGAACTTAGATTGTGATGACCAAAAAATGCCTCCAAAAATATGATAAACGCGCATAGCTTTCTTGAAGTAGCTGCTAATTGGAAAGATATTAGCGGCAATGCATGGCCAAACTTGGCTTACGTGCTTTAAAGAAGAGAAAGTAATGATATTTGTTATATAATAATATACTGAGATTTGTTTCAAAATACTCGGACATTTGAATTAATTGTATATAGACTTGGAAATTTCTCCAATACATCAAGCATGACCACAGGTCAATGCGATATAATCTCATGTGAAATTTATGGAAAAGAAAAACAAAAAAATGGAAAGATTATACATTCCCATGTGCTTAGTGAAGTTATGAATGTTTATTAACACACACATGCAACCGAAAATGCATTATTATAGAGATAAAAGGGGGAGAAAGAGGAACGTCTACAGAAGGTGATTGCTGCTCGAAACTGCTCGAAAAAAGTCATCCCTTTGAAAGGTGATAATGGATTTTCGTGAGATGAGAAAACTTGAATAGCTTATGAACACAAATTATTTCCAAAAACAAACCGAATCGATTGTGAAATGATTAATGGGTTTCAGGATAAGTAACCTTAAACGCGTTTTAGCGCGACTATCAACCATGAATGAAGCAAAAAACCAGAATTGATTTAATTCAATTCAATCTTTTTTTTGACTTGAAGCAAATTAATTTACTTGTGCCTTGAGAAGATTCTATGCAAACTTAAGATCGCATTTCGTGGAGCAAATTCTCCAATATTTGAATAATTTTACAAAAAGATAAAGAAAAAGTGTTTTAATATCATTCAAAGTCAAAATTGATCAAAGCCTTAGAAAAGGTCATAGTTATCATTCTTAAAGACGTAAAAGAGACTTTCTTCTTTACATTACCTTACCCTTATTGCGAAAACGATTACAGAGAGAGATTCAGTGCAAATCCTCTTTGGAATGAAAATGAAACTTGGAACTTTAAGAAAGGTGCTTGACAAATCAATTTGTAAGAGTAACGATCTAAGGCCAATTGTTTTAAGAAATTTTTCACCCAACTCTAAGCCCGTTGATAGAATAGATGGATTCTATCGAAAGATCGTCGATTGGCAATTGCGAATGTGTCGCATAAAAACTTGATTGAAATAATTTCTCACTTATTTTAGAGTCACGCTACTTCATTATTTATCCTTAGCTTCCTTAGTGCAATTCGGCTTAAATTTCATGTGAATTAAGACCGGAAACGCAAATAAATAGATATGAGTCATAAAATCGATTCCGAATGATTAGGAACTTACGTACTCTAAGGACTTTTCTCTTTTTGTTAAAACATCTTTCAATATTCACCTCACTCGCAACGGTTAATATAAAAAAAAAAAATAAATAAATAAATAAGTAAAAAAACTAGAAATCCAATTTTTGTTTTGAGAATAATTTTTTGATAGGAACTTGATATGGGTTTAATATATTTTGTTTTTGTTGTTTGTTTTAAATGAATTTTTTACTTTTTTCTTTTATTTATTTTTATTTTCTTTTCCTAATTACTTGGAACGCTTTAATTATTTAGTAATCATATTTTTATTGTTGTTTTTATTTATTTATTTATTTTTTGTTTTTTTTTGTTCAGTTTTTTCCATTGGTTATAATTCAAGTGGTTGTCAGTTGACACATTTCGATTATAAACATAGCGATTAATTACGTGCACAAAAACAAAAAAGAAAAATAAATAAAAATAAATAAAAATAAAAAGATTTCACTGCTTCTTATTGTTTTACGTAATGACACATTTTTTATTTATTTGTTTTTATTTGTATTTTTGTTAATTTTTTTCTTAAAAATTTTGATTTTATTAAAGTTATGTATGAAGGAATCTAAAACTTTTTTTTAAAGATATTTTTAGATCTTCAGATTCTTTCATATATGTTTTGATGCGGATTTCTTTCGCTTTTGCACATGAAGTTAAAAACTTTTTATTATATAAACTTTTTAATTAAAATTGAACTTTCTTTAGAATAACAAACAAACTTAACAAAAATAAAAATGAAAATAAATAAACGCATTCAACTTGGTGAGAAGCTAAAATAAATAAATACATATAAGATATATATGTTTATGAATTAAATCGCACCGCGCTAGACGTCTTCAGTCGTACTGTGGCTAAAGATCTGTTGCGACCATTGAGTGCAATGAAAATTCTTTTTCTTTTTTGTTTTTTTTTTTTTTTCTTTTTAATTTTTGAGAAACTTTTAAAGGCAATTAGCCAAAAATGAGATTTTTAAGGAAAAAAAAAAAAAAGAAAAAAAAACGGAAAGCTACTGAATACAACGAATTTTACAGACAACTCGATTATCGGTTAGCAAGATTCAAATCCGATCAAATAAATAATTATTTGGCCTACAAAAATGTCATGACTTTTTCGAGGAAAGAACTTCATTTTGATCGATTCTTGCAAATTGTGTGTGTGAATCGAAAAACCTAATTTAGGAACAATATCAAAATACTAGGTAGCGTACTTGTCATGTATCAAGCAATTCAACTATTTAAGAAAGTATCTGCTAGTAACAGTCAAACCTTTAAAAATATCATTTGAATTTTCAATTCTACTTTTAATTATTCCCCAAAACTATTCGAAATGCTTCTACACTGCTTTCAAGATTATTTCATACGCCATACATCAACTTGTAAAAATAGTTAATTGCTCAAAAGCACTTTAATATTATCGATATTTTTTTTTATTAAAATTCTTGTCATGTAACATGATGACTAATAAAATGTTTTCGAAAAAAAAAATTTCTAATTGGCATCTACACTTCGTAATATTTTGAAGTTTGTAGCACGAAAGTGAATGAAAATGTTTGCTTGTTTGTTTAAATTGCATGTTGTTAACTTTTTTTTTTCAACTAACAACCTAACAATGTATGAATTTCATTTGCAAGCAAAACAAAGACGGCAATGTTTGCGATGGAAGTGTTTTTGTGAACAACCATAACCTCCACCAAATGCTTTTTGCTCGTCGCAATTGGTCGGCAGATTTATGAATGAATTATTATCCATTCTTAATTTGATTTAAACGTAACTTCATGATAAGACATTTACAATTTTATTTTATTTTATTTTATGAGTTCCCAAAACAAATTGATGACTTGACGCAGGGACAAATATAAACAAAGTAAATAGATAAACAGCAGACAGGCATGAATATATCAAATATGATACTTGCCAAGAGTATCGTATTTGTCCAAATTTCTTTTTACACGCAATTATTTTACCCGATTTTAAAATAACACGGTTAACAAATAACGACGAGTAATACATTTTTTTACAAAACATCTTTGTTCTAACACGAATTTCAAAAAAAAATCTTTTTTAATTCAAATTTTTTGACTTTATGAGTGATATATATATCATTTATTATGAAAAATACCCGAATTTTATGATCACACTTTCCTTTATCTCGTTATACTTCAAGCTGAAATCAGCATTTCGTTCGGCGTTACTCATTATTCTTTTTGTGTTAGTTTGTTCAGTTCGTACTATCATCAATAATTACCATAAATTTCTAAAAGTTGATGTTCATTTGTTGATGGTCTAGGCCATGGTGCACGCCTGTTATCAAGTTACGATGAAATTGATTTTTATTCCTACTTTCAATTCAAATTTTTGTAGTTTTCGGTAATAAAAATGAATTGTCTTCGTTTCATAAATGTGTAGTATGGATTACTTTATTATTACTTTTTTTGCACAGATTTGGAGAAAATATATTTAAAGTTTTTCATCTCGTACAATTTTTTTGAAATTGGGGAATATATATATATATATATATTCCCAAATTTACGATATGTTGCATGTATTTTTTACACAATTTTCTGAGGAACATATTAGCCGTGCAAGAAAAAAGAGTTGGATGTAAATGTTAAAAGGGTCTGCGATGCGTTTTTCTTGTTGACGTCACAAACGAAGTAATAAGTTTTATACATCAAAGTTTCCTTAAAGCTACAATGAAAATTGTCAGAAAGTATAGGCTTCACTTTAAACGTATTAAATTATTTTAAATGTTTAACTTTTCATAGTGTACCACGCATGCATGTCATGTGTTAAATAATACATTTTTTTTAAGCATTTGGGATAACTTTCTTCTTTTTTTTTTTTTGTAATATATAAGAGAAATAGTCGTCTCAGACAAGATGGGAGAATACCTTAAGAATTATTCACGCGGCAGTAATTTCCCAAACACATTAATTTTGAAAATAAGATCTATGTGTTCGCAAGTGTACCGCAATTGTACGGTGCTCAAATTAAAAAAATGGGAAATTTGTATGCATAAATATGTATGTAATATATATATAAATATTTGTTGTTGTTATTGTATTGCTAATTAAATCACTTAAAATTAATTTATATAAAATTTAAAAAAAAATTTTTTTTAGCTAAAAAATTTAAAAAAAAAAAATGACAAAAAAAGAAATAAAAACTTTTTAATAAAATAATAGAAATTAATTTTTGACTGTGTACCTATAGAAAAACTGATCTGCACTGCATCCAAAAAATACAAAAAAAAAAAAGAGTCAAACAATAACAAAAATTCATTCATAATTCATTCTGTTTTCTTTTTATTTTTGCCTTTTCTGTCTTTATGTAAAAGTCTCACGGTCTTTGCAGATTTAAAAAGTTGATCTTTATCAATCAATCAATAGTTTTAATTGTAATGAAATTCTACTCTATTCTATTCTAATATGTATATATAGGCAAACGAAATAGATAATTGAATAAACTTGTAATTATGGCAACCGGATTGTTCGCAGCCGCAAAAATTGAATACAATTTTATAATAAATGATTTTTAAAAGATTCATAAACAAAAAATCATACGGATTAAACAGAGACAATTGACTTAAGCGTCTGACCGATATCTGCGTTAATAATACATCTTTTTTATACAAAAATTGCATGCAAAAAGAACAAAAAATTTATACATGCCGAGGCATATAAACATTGTTATTTCTTATTCATTTGATTAGCATATTATTTACAGATAATAATGTACCCGCAGTTACAGATAGTCACCTCCTACAAGAAAGAGCAAAAACAACGGCATCGAAAACAACTATACAATGCATTTATTTCACATTTAATGATAACATATTTTTAACCCCTTTTCGTATGATATATTAAATATGGGATTGCGGCGTTTAAAACTGCGTCCAGAAATATATTTGAAAGACTCGATACTATAATAATATATATATATAATAGTATATATTCGCAGTGCAAACTCAAAAAAGTCCACCGAGTGAAACAATACAAGGGCTTAATACATTTATAATTCCGTTTGTAAACACAAAGGATACATCGCCTATTAGACATTCTCTAATGGGGTATGTCTAAATTTCAGTAACGTAAGACTCTAGATATAACCACCCGCTCCTTCTCAACTTAAAACAAAAAAAAAAAAAAAAACATCCAAAAGAATTTGATACAAATATTTACTACAAACAAAATGCCTTGTATGAAAAAAAAGAAAATTATTAGACTTAATCCGTTTCAAGGCTAATTACACAAGAGTTGCAAAATTTTTCATTTTTTATAAAGTGTACTCGCACGTAAGCAGATTTACCAAATTCCCATACTATCTTCTTATAAATTTATGAAACTCAAACACCTACCAATGAAACAGATGCACTGATATCTTTATATGAAGTTTTAAATGCCATTTTAAATGAGAAATGTACTTGCATCGTACTAATATATAATTGTGCCCCAAACAAGACTGTACCTAAATAGGTATTCTGTGAGGTCACAAATCTCTGCCTATAGAAATTAAAAAGATCACTCGATCTACCATTCAATTCGATTCAAAATTCATCATAAAATATTTCCCGATAATATGATGAACTTGTACATGTGCTTTTTCAATTTTTATTGAATTTGATAAATTTGAAATCAATTCTTTAGGGAAGCGATAAGTAGGCAGAAAAAGATTTTTATCATTTTAATATTATTGGAAATAAATAAAATTTCTTATATATACACATCCATATATATACATATATATATATATATACTTACTTCTAGTATGGGTGATTGATTTTCCAGAGGCACTAGCGGTTTTTCTGGTATTGGACGTGTCATAAAATAATACGCTGATGCAGCTGCTATACCAGCTATGGTTATGGCACCGACAGTGCCACCCAAATAATACAAATATCCATCGATTTCATCAACTATCAACAACCGGAAAGTAAAGTTAAACAAAAAAAAAAAAAAGAAACAAAAAGGGAAGAAAAAGAGAAAAAATGCATAAAAAATCTCATATCTCATAAGATACCAAAACTGCTAAGCAACTTACACAAATATGAGATGTTGCTCATAACGAAGTGATTTAGATAAGCCCACATTGATTTTTCAGGCAACATCTGGTTTCCGAAATTTAATTTCTTTTATATATATATATATTCTTAGTAGTAATATATATATATATATATATATATATATATATATATATATATGTATATATATGTATATATAGATATATATGTATTAATTTTTATTTATTTATGTTTTTTTTTTTTAATCTACCACTTTGTGTAAGATTTTTATGTCTATATATCTATATATACATATATATATGCATATATATACACATATATAGACGTATATATATATATATACATATATATATATATATATTTATATATTTATATATACGTATATATGTTTATATATGTATTAATAGCCTTCTTAGGAGTGTTATTGACTGAATTCGTTAACAATTATTTTTCAATTGTAATATCTTCTTAGTTCGTTTTTCGTTACGTTTCCAAAAGAAATAGGTAAATAGTGCATAATGATGATATTCCTGAGATTTTGTTTTCCGGTTTATTTTCGGTATAAATTTCTGAACTATACATATAGCATGCGAGCGACGTCTTTTTAAAATATTTTTTATAATACAAGCGATACCGATCGGTTCAACGCGTTGTTTTTCCAATGCGTATTATATACTATAATCAATGACTACTCATTGATTAATTCGTAATGGACAAATGGATATAAATAATTTGTTGTTAATTTGTGGTCGATTCTGAAAAAAGACAATATGTGCAAAAAATTGCATTAATTAAAAATAGAATAAAAAAATAAAATAAATTTAAAAAAAAACTCAGTAAATAATCAATATGAATGCTTGTAACGCTTTATAACTTAATCGTGATAATTACACGGAGAGCCTTAACAGAATAAAGCATTTGTCTTTTCCATTAAGGGATCTCTGATTTGTGTAATAAAAACTTGCATTGAACTACACACAAATACGCGCACTCTTATTTGCATACTAACTCTACATACTCCTCATATGTCGCATGAAATAAATGTACAATTTATAGCACAGTGCTACCTTTATAACTAAGAAGTCCCTTGCCCCTTTATAACTAAGAATTTCCCGGAATTGAACACATTTTCACTTAGAGCAGAAAGCACTAAACTGAACAACAATTACAATGACATTTTTATATCCCGTTGTCGTTTCTACGCATTGCCTATAATCTTACGAATGATAAACGTTTAAATAATGAAAATAACGTACGGTTTTCAATGTAGCAGAAAGTACTGTATTTAAATAATTTATCGGTGCCTTCGAATTAATACAAAATAGAACTTTAATGGGAATTTTTCCACATGTTTTCTTTTTAATTGAAAAAAAATTTTTCCTTTTTTTTGGTTTACCATTTAAAAATTTATTAAACACATTATCAAAGCAAATGTAAACGTTATTATTACGCGGTATTTTTCACAGATTTCGACTAAAATTTATGCCGCTAGTATAAAAGAAGAAAAAACAAAAGAGAATGACGCATAGCGAGTGGCTACAATTAAATCGGTTACATTATTAATAATGTAAGGAATTCGCGGGAAAAAGTCGTCCTTTAGGATCTACTAAGCTAAAGCACTTTTTAAAACTATTTTCTTGAGATTTTTTCTCGACTTCAGTCAAGTTCATAGGCTCGGATTCCCGTAGAATTATAACGATATTTCGGACATACTTTTGCTTACGTACAGACGAGTCTATATGATATAATAAATAAATTATATGTTCAGAGCTTTGGAAAAGTTTCCGGCTCAGTTTCTTTACATTTAATCGGAGATGATATAAACGAGATAATTGAAACTAGAAAAATATCCGATTGGCACCCGTTTAAAGGAAACTTTTAGGACAAACACTTACAACAAAAAGGAGAGGTGTATTCGTTTTAAGAGTCTTGGATTGGGATAAATTCAATTGTCGCAATTACTAGTTTTTCTAATTTAATTTTAATTTTGAAAGGTCGCATCGATCCGTTGATTACTGTTTTGATACAAATTACTTTTGGAATATAGACGCTATTGTGAAAAAGAAGAATGTAAGTCCTGTGTCCTCATTTTCAACTATCTTGGGATAATGGAAATTATATACAAAAGCTAAAGACATGCCTTGTACATTTCCTGTGCTCGTATCTAGATGTAATGACAAACATTGTATCACAACTCATCGTTCGATCGCTCCTAGTTTGCAGTCAATTAAATTTGCATCAAAAAAGAATTATTGAGATGTTGTTGAAAACAGGAACAGAAGAAATGAACAGGCCTCACTCATGGTAAAATTATGGGAAAAACGCGCCTCTAAAATTGTTTTTCTTTTTTATAAATATTACCCCCCTTAAGGAATATTTCCTATACGTGTATAAACACGGTAGCGGTGAGTAACAAATGCGACGATAGAGATATCACGTGTAACTGGGAGATTTATTCTTGATCGGGTCGAGCATACCTTTTAGCTCGACCACACGCGAATAGCAATTGAAGTATAGGTACCACAATTGGAATTGCACCTACCTATGCCGAGTCGCACTTCTACTTCTTTACTAGGCTACGCGATAGCTTTGAATAAAACGAAAAAGCCATTTATTCGCGATATTTGACCAAAGTTCATAACGCTTTAAGTTAAATAAACTTTTAGTTATCTCTTAAATATTAATATTTTGAAAATTCGTGATTCTTTACTTTTTAATTTTAAGTTTTCTTCATTCTTCTTCACCGACTTAAAGCTTACTGTTATCGTTTTTATAAGAGCGACCATTGTGAGTGAGCAAAGTTCCATTTTGCAATAATCAAATAATAGCATATATACGGAACAGTATATATATATATATATGTATATATATATGCATTTAATATGAAAGAAGCAATTTATATGAAAACAATTCTCAAAATTTATATTCACCTTAACACGAATAATGGATACCTACCACCTACTGAGGGTCATTACGTCTTTCTATCAAATCACTATTAATTTTCATTGTGAGATTATTCGAGAGGATTCAAGTCGATAATTTAATTTAGTATCCTTTCGCGTTTTTTTTTTTTTTTATTTTTTAATGCTATTCTCTTTACGGGATCAAATTATTGAAGACCTAATTTTGCTAAATTGAAAATGATCTCTTTCGAATTTCCGCTGATCGCTTCCCAGAGAGGAATAATTGCAGATCGATTCAGAAATTTTGATTCATAATCGCTAAAAAAAATTAAGACATATCCCGTCCGCATTTACTGTTACAAAGCGTGTAGTAAATATAGAAATCTCTCCACCTTTCGTATAAAAATATATGGAAATAACAACAAACAACAGCTAATGTGTTGAATGTTAAGAAATGCATCGCTTAACGCGCAATAAGATAGAGCGCGCAATATTGTTAACTGTCGTCTTTCAAGTAATTTGTATACACTTTTCGTTATAAAGATCTTTGAGAGTGCTTTTAACAGCTCGAAGATGTTAAATCACTCTTAAACCTGTCTTGTCTCTCAATATCAATTCTAAATACTTTGCGTTTTATCGGCCTTTTTTTCGAAGATAATAAAATATTAATAATAAAAACAAAAAATAACTCGTCAAACCAACACAACAACTGATTAAAATTTGCGTCGTTTAAACGTTTAGTCCGTTTCCAAATTTTTGCTTCTTTATGCTGATTACAGGAGATCTCGTACTTGAAATGCCACCAATATCCAGCTGAGATTCGCTTTTAGCAAAAATTGTTACAATTTTCCTTTTCATTTATTTATTTTATTTTTTGCTTTTTTTTTTTTTTGTTTCAAAACTATAAAAAGGTTTTTGAAAATTTTTATGAACGAGTTTTAAATAAAATACAAAAATTTCGTTTGTGTGTTCTTTATCTTCTGTCGGCTTGTTTTTCCTTATTAACAAAATCGTGAAAATTTCATCTGACGTTGCACTTATTCAAAAATATGTTTACTCACTGTAAATAGAATTTGATTGATTTGTTTTTTCTTTATAGTTTTTCTTTCAATTTCGGATTTTGAATTTCAATTGTCATAGGATTAATTCATATCATAGGTGAGCAGAAAAAGACTCAAGATAGCTATGCTGACTTAAAGATTAATCTTGATTTGCACTATAAATAAGTTCAAGATATTGGATCTTGAAATTATTGATTTCAAAAGTATTCACGCAACACAACTTGCATTTGAATTAGAACGTGGAACGATATAAATAATATTTACTGTAATCGGTGAACAATTGAAGATCGATTTATTTATTTATGTTCGTTCGCGTGCGCACTTCTTCGAAACCACTACCGCACACGGGTTACAGGGTCGTAAAATAGCTCTCCATTCATTCTATAACCTTTGAACCATCCCAAATAAGCGTAGAAATCGAATTTATCAGTGAACAGAGCGCATTTCAATAACAAATATGAAAATAATTTAAATCTTTTATTCAAAATTCGTTTACACTCTGCCTACCCTAATGCCTGTCTTATGAAACGACACATGCCTTCGACTTATGGTTTAAATTAAACAACGCATGCATGTCCCTCAACCCTTAACCGGCATAAGACAATCAAGTTATCGAATGCTAGACAGATATTTTAGAAAACACACATGGCAGCACTACTAACAAAAACAAAAATACTTCAATTTCCTCTCACACAAGTGGTATGTAATGTAATTAATTTTAAACAGTCGTAATATTTATACGATGGAAAAGAAAAATAATGGGTAACTGTTAGATTTTTGCTAATTTCCACAAAACACAATACTATAATAATTTAAGCCGTTCTCGTAATTGTGAAAAAAGGAATTTAAAAGCGGAATTTTGCTCTTTTGCTGCAACAAACGTTAGGATAGAAGGATATGGCAAAATCTATTTGAAAAAATATGGAAATTAATGGTGAACATGCGCACTTTATGACGTTTTCCAAATACGCGTTACCCAGCATTGATAGTTTCGAAAGTTATTCGAGAGGCACGTCTCCGAAGCCATAAAAATAAACGTTTAGTCTTGCTTAGGATAGTAACTCCTGAGCCAATTGTATATGTCTGTCCGTCCGCCAGCTCGGCTTCTATTATTAAAACATCTAATAATCGCAACGCCCATTCACAAAACGAAATATTGATTCTTATTTAATAAGAATAGATTAATTCAAAAATTACGCGGAATTCCTTCACAAATGACACTATAATATTTAGAAGATTTTTACAGTTTGTTTGTAAAAGAGAATAAATTGACGGCGCAAAATTTTCTACATTTGTTTGTCAGAGCCATTTGGCCATTTGACAATTGAGTGCAAAAGTAGTTCTTAATGGCCAACGATGACGCTGACACATCTTACCTTATCTATTTATATATATATATATATGGGATATGGATATCGTCCGAAAGCGTGTTTAATCTCCTTTTAGAAATATTTAACAATTAGAATATATTTAAGGGATTAAAATGTTACAGCAGTTATTACACTTAAATTGTTTATAACTGTTTATCAGTTCTATACAAAAAATTTATGAATAGAATTGGTCCGAATCCGTCCAGAGATGGATGCACAATTGACAAATAAGCTCTCTAATCGATTTGCTTATATTTACCATAAGCGACGAGTATCCAAGATATTGCTTAAAGTGTATATAGCTCTCAATCACTCAATTTACTCATAATTTGTTTATAAAACTTCAACTCAATATCTCATTACTTATGTTCATAAATAACTGTATGAGCAACAGCGAGCTCAGAGCTTATCTGCTTTGAAGAACCAAAACGTTCTTCTTTTCTTTTTTTTTTTAAACAAACAAATGCATTGATGATGACCTAACACCCAAACCAGGATATGTATGAATGAATGTATTAATTCGGATTTTTCGTTCTTTCTTGAGAGCTCATGCTGGGCATTCTTTTTAGGTTAAAGACATAATGAAATTATCTTTACGAAGAGCTCCAAGGGTAAGCCTAATAAATAAATTTTAACAACATTTAATTTCAAATTTCCAAAAGAGGCGAGAAAATGAAACGAGGCCTTACATTACATTAGCTTTGCTGTTATTGATGTTGTGTTTTCGTCTAAGTCTTACGCCAACATATACATTTGCATTCATACTTCATAAGCATACGTACAAAAATGGTTCAATGATTATTATTTATACCTAAAAGTACAACTTTTAGAGCACGTTGTGTAAAACACCCATGTGCTTATACACATGTATCCATGAGAATTATGAGTTCGTTCCAGTGTCTGTTAGAAAATCAAAAACAGGGCACAATTTGCTGATTTTTCATGAACAGAAATCGATTTTCCTTTAATTTTATTCAATTGACGATGAATTCATTTAATTTACACAAATTTCTCTCTCATTCTTTATCGCTTGTTTCTCATTTATTTACCAAAAATTTAAAAACCAAAGGAGATAAATTTTTATAAAATATCATAGAGTAACACCAGACGACTATAAAACATTTTATCTTTTACAAACACAAATTTAGTATTACTTGCTGTAAACTGATTTTTACACTATAAGAAAGACCGTAAATTACAATTCGTTGAACAATCTGGTCGCCATCGTGTTTTATTGATTTTTCTCTGCTGCTTTAATTATTTAATATGCAATGAAATTATTTCAAATCTTTTTAAACATTTACTGGTTAATTATTTCTTTTTTTTTTTTTTTTTAGGGTTACTTAATAATTCATGTATTTTTATCCCTTCTTTCTTCTCTTTTTATTATTTTGCAAAGAAATGTTATTTTGCTGTACCTCACTCTTTTTCTTTACTGGCATATTTAAAAAAAAAATAAATGAAAGAAGATCGAATTTTTGCTTTCTTAAGTTCAAGGATTTTTTGTTGTATTGTTTATTCGCACGTGAGTCGGAGTTGAAATATATATATGTATATATATACATATATATATATATATATATATAAATATTATGTCTATATATGTATATATAAGTGAACATAAATGTACATATATATGTAGAGGCATAAACATTTATATTTATGCATATCTTTATATGGTTATAGTAAGCTGGCTTAGTTAGCCATACTCATACTCACTCATACATACATATATCATGTACACACCATAAAATCCAGTCGTGACGAGCGCAATAAGAAGATTTAAAGGGAGGCGAAATATGGCATAATGTTTTTAATTTTATAACGTTTGGGGAGCAAAGTCAATTATTAGCTTAAGCACGCATCGTTTTTTTGCAGTGAAGGATTGTTATAGTGATTCCCTATTAAAGTCATTTGAAATGTATTTATAATTAATATTTTCGTAAAATAAATTAAAAAAATATCTTAAGAAACGAAATATATCTTGCAGTTGCAATTTGATTTAAAGAACTCTTTTCAAGTAGGAGAAATCAGACACCTTTTTTACTTAAATGGCGAACCTTAACTGCCGAAACTAAAAAGCAATAAGAAAAGGGTTAAGGGTTAAAATAAAATCTAACAAATTGAAGTACCAGTAACATAAGATAAAAAATAATCCATACATAGATATAAAATACGGTCTTTGCAGATAAAATACTATCACTATAGATAAAAAATGCTACCTCTATATATAAAGAATACTGCTTTAATAGATATAATGAAATAAAGAGAATGTTCTCATATTTCACATATTTCCCTTTACGCCTTTTCAGAAGAAATTTTTAAGAGTATTTCGCAAATCAAAAGAAACAAAAAAAAAGAAATTATTGTTATTGATTTTCATATTAAGTCTCTTTCACATCTCTTGACGAATATAAAGAAAACTTTACAGAAATTTGTATGGATTAAAGAGAGCCAATTTTACTCGCGTTCTCTTACTATGTTTCTGACTTGATTTTTACCCCTCTTCGCTACTTTTTCTCGTTAATTTCTGAAATGCTCGAATTTTCTACCAAAAATCAACCTATAAAATAAAATCTATATAAAATATAAGCAAAAGCTTTATATATATTTATATTATAAAAATAATATTTTCGAAATTCGAAATTACTTTTTGAAAGCTTCACATTTGCGTACAAATTGATACACCAATATTCTTTGAACCAAAGACGGTGTACTTTTACTGTAAATTTCTCGACAAAACTTACCCAGTAAATTGTCATTAAAAATTTGATTCGGAAGGGGCAATTTTTTGAACCTTCTGTCATACAACTGTTCCAACGATAATTAGATCTTTATTTGGTAAAAAGATCAAACTTGGAATATTTTATGGTGAAAATGGTACATAATAGTAAATTGCTAAAGAAATCAATCAACCTTCTGAATTTGGACCTCGTAGATTTATTATTTATAATATAAAATTTTTAGTGTAAAATGTAATGAAAAGGTTGGAACAATATTATTAAGTGCATCCATCCGAAAGTTTTGTCTCAAAACTAACCTAAGGTGAGGGTGGCATGGCCAAGTTAATGAAAAACAACTAGTATGATTGGTATCTAAAATTCGCTTAAAGGCCAAACCGCTCGATTTTCTTTTTTTGGTTTCTTGAACCATTTTAATTTTTCAAAATACATCATATAGTTGTAAGTGAAATAGCACGATTGTAATAATAATTTCAACAACTTAGCCACATGTCACATTATGCCTCCGCGCTATTACGTCACATGCATAAGTAAAATAATCATGATTATGTTACAATTATTCTCAGCAATGAGATCGATTTATGCGATCAAAATTGTTAGTAGGCTTCGTTCGATCAATCGAACCTCTAAACAATACGTAAAATGCTATTAAAACCGCGAATATCGGGCGGCAGACTATCTAGGTTTATTTCTCGAATTTATAATCGTTTCCTTACGTCAAACATGACGAGTATGATCTATTAGCGCAATTTACTCAAATTGTGCCAATTTATTCTAAGAAATAATAATTCAAAGATGTTTGAAAAAACGTAGAGTTCAATGATTACATTCTCATCTTATGCACTTTTGAAGAAAGGCTATATAGGGGCCGCGGCGCATCATACATTTTTTTATATATCTATAGTTATTTATATAAGGAGTTTTCAAAACAAGGCGTTATATGAGAAGTGCTCATCTCCAATTGTGTTCGTCCTTCGACCAAAACATGTCGGTACATCAAATTTTATCAAAATATCACAAAGATTTCGGACTGTACGTTGAACAAAAGGAAACAAACAGACAAACTTAAACTCGATTTCTGACGCAATCGGTATAATAAAATTTGGCTATATCCAAAGTCATTCCGAGTGTTGCATACATCTGTACAAATTTAATATACCCTTTTATCATAAATGGGGCAGAGTATAAAAATGTTTATATATGAATAGACTATCAATTATTAACTAGGTATTATTAATTGAAATAAGTTAAAATATTTTTAGATCAATTTGTGTGAATGCACACAGCCTATACGTTATACATTATATTAGTTTGGGGAAAAAGAAATCCATTATTTTTATATGAACTTCAGGACTTTATTTAACATGCTTCGGATTGTCCGATTTGGGTCAAATATGCACCGTTTTGTTGTATGATTTGTTGCCATTTTAAAGGTAACTTCAAAATGCCTCACTCATAGAAGTCCTGGTCTCTATTTGCAAAAAACTCTAGTAGTCGATTTTCACAACCCTCCCTAGATTCCAATTTTTTATCATTAAAGAAATTTTGCAATGCAAGAAAAAGATGATAATCGCTTTGTGCCAAGTCCGGACTGTATGGCGGATGCATTAAAACTTCCCAACCAAGCTCCCGAAGTTTCTGGCGAGTCAATGTAGATGTGCGTGGCCTAGTGTTGTCCTGGTGGAACATGACACCTCTCCTGTTGGCCAATTCTGTTGGCCAATTCTGGCCCTTCCAGTCCCACCAAATGCATAGCAAAACCTTCCTGGCCATTAGTCCTGGTTTGACCACCGTTTGAGGTGCTTCACCGCTCTTGCACCACGATTGTTTTCGCACAGGGTTATCGTATGTGATCCATTTCTCATCTCCAGTCACCATCCGTTTAAGAAATGGGTCTATCTCATTCCGTTTGGCCAAGGCTTCGCAGATGGAAATTCGATCCATCATGTTTTTTTCTGTTAATTGGTGTGGCACCCAAACATCGAGCTTCTTTTTGAATCCAGCTTTGTGTAAATGGTTTAAAACTGTTTTATGGTCGATTTTTAGCTCCTGGGCGATGTTACGACTGCTAACATGCCGGTCAACTTCGATCATTTCTTCGGTTTTATCGACATTTTCGACGACCGGCCTACCTGTGCGAGGTGCATCTTTAACATCAAAAATTCCTGAGCGGAATCTACGAAACCAAAATTGCACATAATTGGCTGTTACAGTATCGGAACCATAAACACCATTCACAATTTTAGCCGCTGGGCTTGCATTTTCGCTTTTGTCAAAGAAAAACTGTAAAATGTACCGAATTTTCTCTTTGTTCACTTCCATTTTTAACACGCTGTAACTCACAACTGAATGCACCAAACAAAAAACAGCAAAAGAATTTTTTTTACTGCGAAATGTACAGTATGTAAATGTACAGTATCGGAAATTGTTTGATCGATACTTTACGAGAAATCTATCAGTGCAGCCATCTACCGAAAAAATAATGGATTTCTTTTTCCCCGAACTAATATTTATTTAATATTTTCTATTCTATAATAAAAACAACCCACAAAAAAAGTGATTGAAAAAGGTAATAAAAAATCACAATAATCTTGGCATAGGCATAGACGATCTCATTCATTTGAAATTTCAGCGTAACTTGCCAAACTTATTTAATAAGGTCTTTCTTCTATCGGGAATTAATTTGAATTTAGTAAAGGTCCTTCGAACAGCGTTCCGCCTACGAAAAGAAGTGCGTCTTCGCCAGCTTTAGTTCTCTAAGTGATGAAAACATTTCATGTTCTCAAATAAGGTAAACGTAAAACAAAAGTCATGGGGCGAATTAACAGCTTGTTCTGTCAATATCCTTAAGAATATCAATTGCAACTGGCTGAATTGTTTCGTTTTAGCAAACGATATGCTTTATTCTTAATTGTTGATCTCGATTTTCAGGTGGAAAAACACGTCAACTCAATGCAACACTTTTATCGAAAATATTCAAAAAAGTCACTTAAGACACTTAAAAATTTCGTAACGAATCGCATATAAAAACACAATCTTATTTTTAAGAATCCTTGTTTTTTGTTATTTATTTTTTTGTGCAAAAAAAACAGTTTTACTCATATATTTTTTACTTCAGCATAGAAATTGAAAAAATGCTTTACATTTATTCGTGTCTTCGTATATTTAATGGGCTGCGAAACATGAGTAGGTTTAGCCATACGTCGAATGCACCAAAAACACTCATTCTGACTAATCGACCTGGAACTAATACGGATAATATTAGGTCGCAATTCTTTGGCAATGTTCTTGCAAGCCAAGTCCGAAATTTTAATGAAAGACCCGTAAGCTTTGCATGCTAATAACGATTTGAATTGGACCAATAGAGTATTAATGTTGTTAAAGAGTATAAGTTGTTGATGCCATTTAAAACTCAAAAGCTTGGCGTCTTTGCTACCTGGGGTGCAAAGATCTATTGACCTAGTTAGTGCAGATATTTACCAAGTTGACTTTTACTTTTAGATCCTCCTGCATAAAAACTGAAAAATATACTTTGTTACAAGTCCTTGAATAAAGAGCTAAAGCATACATTTTAAATACCTATTAATTGCACTGCGGTTGACATATAAAATTTTCACAGTCCTGAAATATTTCATAAAATTCTAAACATTCGCGAAAGCTCGGTATGACCACAGCTATACAAAAAAGAAAAGGTTTAATAATAAAATATAAAAAGATGCTATCGTATGCAAAGCTAGAAGAAAGTACATTATATCATTTTCTGTTGGAATTACCTTAGCACACTCGGTCAAATGGTCTTCAATATTAATTAGACAATAACGAGGATTCTTAAACAAAGATGTGTACATGCTTACAAGCTAAGGAAAAAGTAAACCGTTTATTAATTCGACGAAACACTGCAAAGTGCGTTGCATTGACCTGGAATAAGAAAAGAAAACATAACACATTACGACCAAAAAAAGAGAAAATAAACTCTGCAACACTGCAAAGTGCGTTGCATTTACCTGGAATAAGAAAAGAAAACATAACACATTACTATCAAAAAAAAAAGAAAATAAACTCTAAATATCACAAACTATCTTGGAAAATAATACAACTTGAATAAAACATATCTCAAAGTAGCTCTTATAAAATAAACGATCCCGCACGTTCATTGGATCCTGTGCGTAGAAAACGTAGAACGAAACGTGTTATAGATACATAATTAAAAACTAAAAGATTTTATTTCACATCTGCGCGAGTACGTTCATTGATATTTATATTAAGTACAATGCATTACGTTACGTTTCCAATTGAACTTTAGGCGCTGGAAGTCGTGAAATGACTGCAATCAGTTAACTTTTGGGTGTTTGCTCCGTCCTACAATATTTGCATTGTGATCAAGAAGATCAACCCATAGGTTCAACGCACTGTCAAGTGGATAGATCATTTTCAGATAGCTTTCGTCATAGGTATGATTGGTCATAAGTCTGTAGAGGACTTTAATCTCCCAAGACGAGAAAAGAGAGTCCGGGAGGGATTTAAAGCACACGGGTAAAAATACTTTGTAGAAAAGACGATTCGGTGTTCCTCTTAGGATGTTTATGTATGCCTCAATAAGTTCGCTGGCGATGGTATATCGAATGGAACACAAAACCTCCTTCGGCGGCTATTTCGTAGATATGATTTCATCATCAAATTGAGCTTTACGTGCATAGACGTCAACTTTTTCGTTCAGACAGAAACCGCAATGACCAGGAACCCAGACAGGATGGCAGTGCTCAATGAATGGGTTATTCAGCATGCCATGGATATCATAGACATGTTGAGTTGCAGGGTCTTGCTTTTTAATGCGGAGTGGGGCAGATCTAATGTTCGAGAAAATGACAATCTTTTTGTACCCACCCATTCGATACAGGTAGATTGACTGCCAGTTTAATGGCCAATAATCCAATAAGGGGGAAGGATAGATTATCAAGGATTTTGGCTGTGGAGATCGCGTCAAGGCGATATTTCAAAACAGCAAAATTGGATACTTCTGGAGCTACAGAGCCGTCTGTGGCACATTCGAAGCAATTGTTGCGGTAAAACTGTACCTTCACATTACACAGAACTTTTGCAGGTGATGATGGAATGTTTCCTTCGATAGAGTTGAGCGAAGCTAAGTTGCTGAGATCCATACGACATTGGTTGCCGACAGAGTTCCAGACAGGAAAGCAGTTTAATTATCTGAAAATGTGCCTGAATTTGCGATAACAAAAAATGTAGCTACATGGGCCATTATACACAGCCGCAACTTTGCAAAACAAAGAGGGCCTCAGTGCTTTTAGCTTGATTAGCAGTTAGTAGCAGAGGTCTTTCCTATACTGTTGATACACCAGATATATCTCGCAAAATGTGGGAGGGGGTTGAGGAAGTGAGACTAGAGCATAGCCTCAAATGTCTATTTTCAAAGGACTGCATTTTTTTAGCTAGATAGGCAAGAAGGTTACAGGTAGCAGAGGAAGTGAAAATTAAATTTTCGATTGCACAAGGGACTTGTGTATCAAAAGGGCTTTTCATGGGGGTAAGCCAGCATGTTTAGAAGTAAGTAGCTTGATGACATTAGAGTTTTACGGACAATTTTTGACGGCATCTTCCCGCAACGATTGGCAACGATTGCCAAACGTTAAGCTGGCATTAATGAAAGTTCCAAGAAAAAGGAAGGGCTTGCATTGGTGTACTTTGATGCTACTGATAAAAAGATTAATAGTTTTGTTTGATACCTTTGCAAAATAGATTGCGTTGGTCTTGCTCGGATTAAAACAGAGATTTAGTTTTGCATATTCTTCGAAAAAGAGGCCTGCTTTCAAAAAGAGTGTTTTGACGCCATGGTCAAAGGATACTCTCGCGGAAACCAGTAGAAAGTCATCAGCATATTGGACGAGGTGACTTTTTTCAAACTTATAGCTGGTGCAAATAGGCCGTAAACCGATTGAAGTGTAAGGGGCTTAAGTAGCTACATTGAGGCAAACCACCTTGCATGGCAACTGATTTAAGCCCCAAGATCAGAACGCCGTTCGATAAGAAATTAAAGGAAGGGGAATAATAAACTGCATCAATGTCTTTTCTGTTGTCTTGAGGTTGACACAATCAAAACCTTGACTTATGTCAAGGGACAGCGAAATGGCCTTCCTGTGTGCTCTTCTTTCACTCTTTATTAGCATGGAGAGTTCATTAAAGTACTTGTTGGTCGATTTTTGTTTTTGATATGCGAAAGAACGAGACGATTTTATAATGTGGGCATTAAGGAAGACAACGTGTCTTTCTGTAACCATCAAATTAGTGATTTTAAGTAGCACTGAAATCAGGGCAACCTGTCTGAAGTTATTGATATCATCGTGACTTTTGCCAGGCTTCAGTACCGGAATAATCTTAATGCACCTGCACTCTTCAGGGAAGGTGTTTGTTGTCCAAGATAATAATGGCCTCAAGCAAGGCTAGTCGACTTTGAACAGAAAGGGCTTTAACCATGTCGTGTTTGACGCCGTCGCAAGCGGCAGCAGAGGGTTTCTTTTTCGAATGCAAAACCCTTGAAAAATCGTCATAAGAGAGAGGCGTGATAGTTATGAAGTATATGATTTTTTTGGAGGTCTAGATAATTTTTATTGTCCTGCAGCGTTTGTTCAGATGAGAAAACAAGTAGATCGGGATCTTAACCCTTAATGAAGTTCCAAATATGTTCAAAGTTACCTTCAATGCAGAGTTCATTTATAGTTCGGGCATTGTACCTTCTTTTTGCCTTTCTTACTGCAGCCTTCCACACTTTCTGTGGCTGGACATATTCTTTGAAATTGACAGGGAAGGCATACTTGTTGACTTTTTTTCTGTCAGCGTTAAGTCTGCGGTATAGTGCAGCAAGGTGGAAATTCCACTAAGTTTTGACGAAAAAGAACTGACGTCATAGAAATTCGTGGTTGCTGCTTTAAGTTCGGCTTGGAATGATTGGATTTTGAGCACCAAAGGCCTGCGGACACTGCTATTACGAATATCAAATTTAATGGACAAATGATGGCTGTTAAAGGAAAGATATTTTTCAATACGCCAATTGCAAAAGAAAATTGATGAGTTGGTGAAGATAAGGGCGATTAGCTGAAAAAAAGGAAAGTCAATTCGCGTTATTAAGGCAGCGAAAACTGCTAGAACTCATTGAATTAACAAAATCCTTGTCTCTGCTCGACGTTACTGTTTCCCCATAGAAAGAATGTCTGATATTGAAATGGCCGGCGAGAAAAATATAGCCGTTTCTGTACGATGGGGTCTGCAGATTCTCAGGTATTTGATTTAACCTTGGTTATTTTGCTATAACTCCGTTTCGTAAGGGTCTTATTGGCCTCTTGATGAGTGTTCTTACCATTCTCAGCCGAGGAAACTGAAGGGAGAAC
>NW_023998433.1:1553226-1598644 GCF_014805625.2 Glossina fuscipes | reverse complement strand
CTGGGAATATATACCTTCAAGTTCAATGGCATTATGTGTTGTGCGCACTTTAACTCAAAGAAAAGTAAACAAATTACCTGACGTTTGAAAAGGAAAACCGTGATATATTTGAAGACGGAAAAACAGGAAAAGTATATTTGCCGCACTGAAGATGCTTCGTTTATCGAAATGATATTGTCAGTTTGCGGAAGCAGAAAACTTCTCAGCCAGTACTTGGTTTAGTCAGGAGTCTAAAGGCGGCTCAGTAACAAAATCCGCTCCGCTACAATATCGATCAAACTAAGAGGATGATGCACCGGGAAGAACGAGTAAAAAGCTAAATCAGCAGAAAGACTCCACTTCACACCAATAGGACTGCAAGCTGACAGCAGACCGCGTTTGTACTGATTTGCGCCACAAAGTGCACTTTAAGTTGCAGTTAAGTACAAATTTTTTGATATATTAATTTTACAAAAAAATTATTTTAGAGCAAGTAGGAAAAAACCGCGTTGTTTGCACACAGGGTTGCCGGGTTATGGAAAATTAATTACTTGAAACAAAATCTTCCATGTTTTTTTCTTTATTTACATTTCCCTTTCAATATTCTACTATATTTATCTGCCATAAATAGTTGTGTTTACTTCTGAATACAATCTTTTCCCTTTTTCTATAAATTTCCGCTCAAAATTCCAAACAATACTAAAGAATGATTAAAGCTCAAACATAATGAATGTTTTTGCGTCGTGCATCATGCAAAATATTTTTTATGTGGTATTACAGTTATATATATATACTATACTATTATTAGCTACTACTGTTACCAAGAAATAAAAGCTATGGCAATTAAGAAAAATTAAAAAAAATAAATAAAAGATGAAAAACGTAAACAATAAATAGATAAAAATTATGCATTGGATGTAAGAGAATGCTTTATAGCCTAAAAACAATGGAGTTTCACTTAAAAATAACAAATGCATCTATCAACGTAAACGTAAACATTAGAGACCCGCTTTACCACCCAATATTAGTTGGTATTGTTCCTCGCTTAAGGGTCTGTGGACACCATCTTTGTTCAGATAATATAAAGGGTCAGAGATTTTATGTATATTAAAACTTTGTAGCATTAATTCACATTGCTTCATTTTAAAAGTGCTTGTGCGAGGAGTTTCTGCCATCAATCGTACGAACAAAGGTTGAGCGTAAGACGGCAAACTACCACGTTTACCCACAGATAAATGATTTAAGTCTACTTTATGTTCAGGATCCTCAATTGCAGCCATTCCAGCTTTGCCTTCGACATAAGGAATCTAAAAAAGAATAGTCTTAATTTAGATAAAGATTTTAGCGTTATATATAGTAAACAGCCTTACATCCACTCCATGTACAACACAATCTTGTAGGCCTATAGCATTGGTTATAATTGCTTCCACTTCTTCTGTAGACACATTTTCACCACGCCAACGAAATGTATCGCCTGTCCGATCTTTGAAATAGAAATACCCCAAAATGTCTACCACGATCAAGTCGCCTGAATTAAAATATACGTCGCCCTTTTTAAAAACATTGCGTAACAATTTCTTTTCCGAAGCCTTTTGATCGGCGTAACCATGAAAAGATGTAACAGCTCGCCGTGGATCGACCTTAGCCACCAGCAATCCGGTTTCACCGGCTGCACTACGTTCGCAAAGGCCATTGTGATTACATATAGGTTCGCCCGATTCTTCATCTACACGTATTACCTGTACCGAATACAAAGTGCGAGCTATGATGGGTATAAAACCAACAGCGCCCACTTGATTGGCAACATTGGCTGTTAGATTAATAAACTTTGAGTTTTAAATTTTCGTAATGTGAACCTGATTAACAGCTCACCTAAAATGGAATTGCCTTCGGTGGAACCGTACAATTCTCCTATGTTGGGTATGTTAAAACGCGTTGTTAACTGTGACCAAATTTGTGGCCTTAAACCATTGCCGTACATTAACCTTAGGTTATGCAAAGTGTCTTCAAGTTTCCTAGGCGTGGTCAATAAATACCGACACAATTCGCCTATGTATTGAACTACAGTGGCTTTGTATTTTATACAATCTTTCCAAAAGTTAGAATCTGAGAATTTTTTACGTAATGCTACGGTACAGCCAAAAATCAAAGCGTTACCCACTCCTATTATACCGCCAACGGTATGATATAAAGGCAAAGCATTGTAAACAATATCGTTTGGCCTAACGGCTACCATGTAATGAGTTCCCGCCGCTATAAACAGATATCTGAAAGTGATCATAAATATCTATTAAACAAATTGGGAGAAAAATTCATTTCGAACTTTAAGTAAGTAATGACAGCTGCCTAAGGTAAACCAGTAGTGCCTGAGGTATAGACGTATAATAGTGTATCCTTCGGTTTACATTGTTCTATATAAATTTGTCAATTTTGAGGTATCTGTTGTTTCAAATCAGCGGTTAAAACAACGGCTTCTGAAAAGAGATTTTTGAAATTTTGAAATTTCATTTTAAATTCGTAGTAAATGTAACGATTGGGATTTTGTGCTTGTAGGGAATAAAATTGCCAGTTATTCTCAACATGTTTTCAAAAGTCCACGAAACACTGTGTGTTAAACGTTGACGTATATAAGCAAACGCAATATAAATTGTCGCGTAATATATTTTAGAGAATAATCACCGAAAAACGAATAAAATTTTACAATTCATTGTTGGAAAAGGTATTGCATACATAAAAATTGCCAAAAAAAAAAAAAAAAAAAAAATAGAAATAATAATCACATTCATAAACAGGAAAAGATGAAGAAAAAAAGTTCAAGCTTATATAACATATCAAAGTTCTCTCTATATCAAAGAATCTAAATAAATTTAAATTCCGGTACTTACGTATTAACGCCACCTCGACAAAAATATTATTATTAAAATATTATTGTTATTAAAAAAAAAATTATTGAAATGTTATTATGATATTATTATAATTAGAAGCCAAAAAAACTTTTTTTTAAAGTTTTAAAGGTTGCTTTTTGTTTTTTTTTTTTTTTGCCGCTGTGGCGTTAATACGTAAGTACCTAAATTCTTTTTAAACTTATAGCAGGCTTACTGGTATTATAAAGATGGCATGCAACTAAATAAGATTTGCACAACATATTAACGAAATTTTGACTCACCATTTTTCATTTCAGATGACGAGCATTCACGCGAAACACATCGAACTGAAGATTTGAATTAAAGTATGTACGCGTCGTAAGCACTTAAGTTGTTAAAAACGGTTTTAAACCATATCAAAAAATATTCAAATGTGGTTAAAAAAATTGGAGCAAAATAAATATATAATCATAAAGTAAAATTAAATCTCAAAAAGAAGTAACAGGAGTAAAAAATTCACTGCCTAAAAAAAAATTAAATTAATAAAAAAAAAAAATTAAAAGAATTCTGCCAGTTTGGTATATTTTTTTTTTTGCTTCTTTTTTCCTATTCTTTCGTCCGATGTTCGTATTTTTCGATAACTAATTAGTAAAAGTTAAGTTGTTGATTATTCATCCTACGATTATTTCTACCATTTCTTACGAAATTTTTTAAGTTAATCAGATAAATTTGGAGAAAATATTCAGAGCTTGATCTATGCTTTATATGTGGCAATTTTCGAACTTTTTTTTTTTTTTTGAATATGTTCCCGAGAATTCTGGTAACAGACGAAAGAATGGACATGTTAGCGATTGGATTGGCTCAGTCAATATTATATGTATGGCTTTGATATAACTTTGGTTAAATATCTCGGTTTATTGTAAACGAATTTTGTACCCAATTTATCTCGCGTAGTGCGTACTAAGAAGTATGTTGAAAACATCTTTTTAATACTCAAAATTAATTCGTATTTGAAATTAAGAAAATGTTTAATAAATTAAAATCATTTTATATTTCTTCATTTACGCTTGAATCTAAGATGTTTAGGTTTTGAGCTCTTCCCTAGACCAACTGTCAAAGATATGTGACGTAGCCGATTCTTACCACAGCCCGAGGTCGCATATATGTGACAAATGCTACATAACTATTGAAAAATTTATGCAGTCATAAGGAAGCCGCTTTATTTTAAGAATTTGTCCACAATTGCAGATTACAGAAAAAGACTGAGTTGTGCCTACGATAGTATTGTAAATTTGATTCCATAATTTTTTCTTTAAATTTGCTGCCACGACATTATCCATAATTAGAGATGTAGAAGCAGCAGACCTCACCACTCGACCAGCTTGCACATTTGTCAATAAACTGATATGACTAAGAAGCCAAAGTGTTTTAACCTTTTCACCGCATGTTGCGGTGATGCTCCAGCTGAAAGTCGGGGTATTCGAGATACCTTTGAACAATAACAGTTTTAAGTGTGCTTGTACAAGCAAAATTCGTAGCTTGAAGGATAGCTCCGGATTCAGTTGTCAAAGTTGTCGAGAGCCGGCGTTAGGTATGCGATTAAGCAAAAGTTGTTCTGAAGCATCTACCACGACGTAGGCAGGTGTCAGAACGTCAGATTTAGAGCCATCTGTATATAATAGACACCTCGCGCTACCTTCCAGTATTTGAATTTTTTTTAAAAATTAGATTCCTGAAGTCGTAACTTCAAATCTTCGTTTTTTTTATACGTAGAGAGCGACATGTCACAAGAGTTTCCTTCTTCAAAACCCACGTTAGTTAGAAGTTAAAGGTAAAATTTCCGGAATATTTTTAGTGTAATATTCAATTTCTTTGCGACGTATACACAATAGTCAATTGCAGACGGTGTTTCCTTAATTTCTTTGGCAGAGCCTTCTATACATCTTCGCCGGGTGTAGATTTGTTTGAGTTAAAAGGCTTGGGAATGATTTTGCTTTCTAATTCCTAAAGTCTATTTTCTAAAGGTGGGAGATCAATTTCAAGCATAATATTGTTGATGGAAGCTGTGCGAAAAGGTAAACGCTCTAGGAACTTGGTCATAAATTATCACATCATAGTCAATCGTGCTTAAAGCAAGGATTAAGTTAGGCAATGGCGTTAACTCGTGCATGGCTTTTCCAAGCAATGCATTGTGTAAAGTCCGCCTTAGTTAAAATATAATTTTTTAACTGAAGATAGTGTGGTTTGCAACGTTATTTGTTGGAGAACGTGAGCCCCAGAACGTTGCGCAAATTAACATTTTGTATTGATAAATTGTTAATGAGCATCAGCCGATTTTCTGCATAACCAAGACGCTTTATACAAAAGTGCATCTTTTTCGATTGCTGGAATTGAAATTCTAGAGCCTTAGCAGTTCGACCAAGTTGAAATCTCTTCAAGCATGGCGACTGATTTCACGTTATCCGTTTCTTTTGTCAAGTCTCGGAATATGGCAAAGAATATTACTTATATTGCGATGGAGACATTTTTAGACTTTGGAAATAAAACAACTGCCATAAGTTTCCACATGGTATTGTATAGGTCCAGCAGTTTTTTTTTTTTTGCAGAGATTGCTTTGAATGGTATTTTGGACAAAACAGTACCGCGACAGTTGTTTCTTCCCCTACCACTGGTTGTGCTCCAACTTTTGAAGCCGCGTATATAATCTAAGGAGAAGAAAGAACCCAGATTAAAATTTTAAAAAAGTCTTGCATTTACATATAAATTCATAATAGAAATAGGATTTGCGAAAAAAGATCGTCGACTTTTTCGGTTTATCCATGCATTTATACAGTGTGCACACATATACCCCCACTGAGTAATAATTAATAATAATAAATTTAGGGACGAAACAATGAACTCATATGAAATGTTGTTGAACCATTTTAAAAAAATGTTCACTAAAAGGCAGCTAGCGTGGGCAAATCTAAAAGAACAACAAAATATTATGCCATGCAAACAAGAAAATTGCTGCGAAATATTTAAAAAAGCCACAGAGCATCGCTTGATAAGTTTTATTTGCCTTCTTTGCCAGTTGCCAAAAATCTCAATATCGACAGTTGATGTAAATTTTGTAGAAAAGTGAAAAGGAAAATAATAGCAGACTGCTCTTTCAATACGGTCCACCTATTAGTACCTATGAAGCGCGCACACCAATTGCCAACTACTTTGGAAAAATGTATAAAAGTCTAGTAAGTTGGTCAAGAATTACATCCTTCATTTTTAAGTTTTGTTTCTCTAATAAATATTTATCTGAACATTTCATAGCGAAACATTTTTATAACATCCGGTGCTACGCAGGGCCTTCATATGGTGCTTTATACTTTAATTGATTTAAATTATTGTTTTCGTGGATGAGATCACTTATATGATAGGTTTAGATGTTATAAGATAGTTCCATGGTCTTAAAACTATACCAGTCAGTCCAGTCATACCAGTTTCACATCATCAGCATACATTAAGATCTGGCTGGAATTAACCACCGATGGGAGATCGTTAATGTATAAACTAAATAAAATGGAACCTAAGTGACTTCCTTGAGGTACGCCAGACGTAACCGGAAATTCATCCGAGGTGATGAAGTTAAACAAAACTCTGAAGGATCTATTGTGCAGATAAGAGCTTATCCATTTCACTAAGTAGAAATGGAAGCCAGAGGCTTGGAGTTTAAAGATAAATAAGTTATGGTTAACCATATCAAATGCTTTGCTTAAATCAGTGTAAATAACATCTGTGCAAGAGCCACTAGAAAAAGTCTTGAAAACATGACAGGTAAACTCTAACAAGTTAGTGACTGTAGATCGCCCTTTCCGAAAGCCGTGTTGGTGCGGAGCAATATACGAATTGATGGCAAATGCCAAATGCTGAGTCACAATACGCTCGAACAACTTGGGCATAAGGAAACTACTCTTCCAACATGAAGGGAAAACACCTAAATACAAGGACATGTTGAAAATCTTTGAGATCACACCACATAACTCGACAGCGCAAGACATAAGTACACATGATGGAATTCCATCAGGTCCAGGCGAACAACTGTATTTTAGAGAGCTCAACCTTTTAAAAACGTCATCTTCCGAAATAACCAAGTTAGGTATTAAAACCGAGTTAGTTATAGGGTATGGGTAGTTTGCTGATAAATCGAAATTAGCAATCGAAAAGTTTCGTCGGAAATACTCAGCAAATAGATTTGAGATTTCAAAATCATCCGAGGAATCAGAGCCATTAAAAGAAATATGAGAGGGATATGTGGATATTTTTCTTTTAGAGTTAATAAATTTTAGAAAAGAATTTAGGATTAGCAAAGCAGAGCAGAGAGGATTTAATGAACTGAAGGTGTCTGCAGTAATAATGATGGAGTTGATGGAGTGATGATGAATTGAGGGAGTTAAATCTATGCCTCGCCACCGAGTAAGCGATATAGTCGAGCGCAGAGCCACTTTTCGAATATTTTTTGAATAGCGAGTTTTTTTTATTCTTGTGATATTTAATTGTCTTATTAAACCACGGGGGACACCTGCTTCGAGATTGACACTGGTTGATCGGAACAGATGCAGCAATAGCTAGATTCAATGTATTGTAAAACGATGACAATAAGCTTTCAATACTACCGGTTGAGAAATCAAGCCTCAAATGTGAAAGACAATGTTTTAGCAATACAATATTGATTTTATGAAAATCGTAATATTTATTTAAAAAAGTTTGATTTGGCAAATTAAGGCATTTCAACGAACCATCATTCATATGATGAAAGGAAATGCATATTGATGGATGATAAGGATACTCAGGTAAACTAAAAGGTGGACAACGATTTACGTTAATCTCGGGAAAATTGGCAAAGTAGAGATCAAGCAGTCTACCATTACAATTAGGGGTACGATTATATTGACCCAAATTATGATCAAACAATTCACTAAAGAACACAACAGCCCTATCAGACGTTGGAGTAGAAATCAAACAGCCAGAATTATCACTGTTACACCAAGTGACTTGAGGGAAGTTGAAGTCACCCAATGCAACGACCAAATCGGTGGGTTTAGACAGCTTGGCCACTTCACAAATGAGGGCAGCGTGTTTCTTGTAAATGGGAGATATCAGAATTTGGGGGAATATAGGAGCAGGTTATAAATAGATTTTTATTAGGCATTTTCGCACGAATGGCAATAAATTCAGGAGAAATGGAAAATTCAATTAAATTGGACGGGACTGACGCAGATGTGGCAATTAATACACCACCACCAATGCGATTCACTCGATCATTTCTAAAGACTTGAAAAGAATTATGAAAAAGTTCTGACGAATGAAGATCGGGTTTTAGCCAAGTTTCAGTGAAGGCCAAACAGAAAAATTCCGTGCTCACTGAATTTAGAAAAGTGGAACGAATTTTCGAATTTAGGCCCCTAACATTTTGATAAATGAGAGATAGTGGGCCTGAAGAAACAATTAGTTTTTTGAAGGCGACAAGACTATTGCCTTGGTATTACGGGGACGACCTCAAGGGATAAATTCCTTAATTAAGGATCCTACTGGCCACAGTGATTTGTTTAACAACATATCACTGTTTTCAGTCGGAACTAAAATTTTAAAAGAGGAGATTGCCCTAGCTTGAGAAGGAGCCATTTTGAAGATGCTAACACGCTTTAAGTTAACTGATGGGACTTTCGTCGCCAGATAACCTTTTATGTTATCTACCGATGTTTCAGGTGCCAGTCTTGACACAAATATTGCTTTTCTGGGAGGAACTGCCGTCAAGCAAATGTCATTATTTGGAACAGGAGGGGGGTTCACGGTAGGAGAGTTTCGAGTTGGGGAAAATATAGATGGGGTTATCGCCCTTGTACCGGCAGCTTGTGAGACTTGCCCAGTCTGGTGACCAGCATTCACACGCGAACAGCCAGGAGGAGAGGATGATTTATTTTTCTCTTCATTACTTTTAGGCGATGGCGCTTGATTAGAGTGAGTGGCGGCTCTGGGCGGAGATACCCTTGCCACTTCAGCGTAGCTTAAAACCGATGGACTTGCCGGTTTGTTTGTAACTGTTTTGCTACCAACCGACTCAGCAATATCGGAAACATTACTGTTCATTTTAGAGTTAGAGGGAGCGGTAATTTGTACCAACGAATTAGATTTGGAGAAACCCAGAGGTGACGTCCCACACGCTACGCTACAAGTAGAAGATGAGTGCCCAATAAAACGACACTCATCAAACCTAGACTTAATTAGCTCAAACTTTTCCCACAAGGAGCCGAGATTTCTACTCAATTCCGAGAAACCATTACGCGTCTCCGTGGAAAGTTTATAAAAGTCAATGTCCCGCTGCCTACAGTCAGGACATGACGATCTTAAGCCTTTAGACGGGTCACCGACTGCGTCAGCAGCGCGGCCGAGAATACCGGCACCGAGGACAATTATAGAGGACAAGTTGTATCAAATGAAAGTTTTTCCAAAATTATAGGTGCAGGCATACGTTCAGGGTGGATCGAAGCTCCTCACCGAATGAAAGTCGTTTCAGATAAAAGGTAATAATATAAAGTTAAGTTAAATACAAACATTTTCACACAATTAACTTTTTTAAAAATCAGTGAAATTACCAATAGCGATTACTATATGAAAAATTACACCTCTTGTTTGGTGTCGTTTATTCAAATTTAATTCAGCTCAAAAAAATGTACGATATCTTCACCTACATGACCTAAAAAGAACGCATGTTGTCTACTAGCGAAATTTTAAAGGAAAATTTGCCGAAAGATTGCAATATATAACAATCCAAAGGTGGCTGTTTTATATGGATACGATAACCTGAGCAATGGATTGCAGCAGAATTTTTAGAAATGTGCATCAATGAGGAGGAAATGGTTTTTATAGCCGGTCCACGCTTTGCTGCTACTCAAGATCAAACTGTTCATTGCTTTCGATTGGCAACAGCTTTTCATAATGAAGAAAAAATAAAGAACACTGATTTAAGAATTTTTCAGGCTTTAATTCGCTTTTTAAACAAACAACGTTATCGCGGATTTTTAAAAAATACTTAGTTCTTACACTTATAATGAACAATTTATTTATTTATTTAATACAAGAAAAAAATTATCTGCAAGTTACGCCGCATTTATACCGTATACGAAATCGCAAATTAAAAAAATTGTGTTCATAAGATACTTTAAGTATAATAAGCTTCCTGAGCGAAAGCATGCAATGTCATAACCAAAGAACTAAATAAAGTTTTGTGGACCGCTTATGATGTATAATACATGTGACTGGTACCCAATCCAATAAGCTTAGTTCACAATGTAACAGAAAAATTCTATAATAACTAATATTAATTCAAGGATATTATTTCAATTTTCAATGTTTGGCCAAGTCAAAATGGAATTACCTATGTGTGCATCAGTTAGCCAAATTTATAAGTACCACCTATCGAATTCAATCAAAAAAAAAAAAAAATTCGTACTTGAATTCGGAAAGGCTCTGTGATCGTAACAGGGATTTTAACATACGATTTTTCTTTTTTTGAAGACAAGAAACTCGACTAATTTAAGCCGATTTTAAGCCGATTTATATTTATATTATGTTTCCAGAGATATTTAACAGAGGATACGTAATAAAAATGATAAGCTAGATATCAACTGGAGATACTTAACAGAAAATAGGGAATAAAACTACGTAAAAACTAAGTGTCTTCTCCTGCATTGTGTTTCTTTTGCCTATGCTTTTTCAAATCAATTTTACGCCAAAATTTTTGAGAACAGTCGGCACATTGCACGGTTTTTCCGGTGGTATGTATGGCCAAGTGCTGGCGTAAATGACCCATTTGTGTAAAACGTTTAGCACATACGTGACAGATATGTCTACGCTCATTTTGATGCTGACTTAAAACATGTTTCTTCAAATGATCCACCGTTGCGTATTGTTTATCGCATAACTGGCAAATATGGCGTTTTTTTTGTGTATGAACTATACGTAAATGCTGTTTCAGTTGTGTTAAAGTTTGGAAAAATTTACTACAGTACGGGCAGGATAACAATGCCTTTGTCGTTACCATTGCGCATTTTCCAGAGTTTAGATGTAATGTAAATTCGTTTAGAGTTGCAAACGTTGTACAGCAATTTTTACAAAAAACTAGTTGAAAGTTATGCTTCTCATTTAAGTGCTTCAGTAAGGATTGCGGTTGCTTATATTGTTCCGCGCACTGAGGGCAAGGAAATGCTTCACAAGTTCCCTCATTCTTTAGAAGTGTTTGCAAAGGATTTGGTTGCAGCATATCGGGTAAATTAAGATCTAAATGTTCCCAACATTCAGAAAATTGGAAAGAATTTTCATTTGTGTGTGACATTAAAAACTCATCTAAGAACTCCTCGTGCATTTCTAAATCCATATTATCATCAGCTAGAACTGATTCTGTGTTTATTATTTGCGTGACATGATTTTGTAAAAAGTGATTTTTAGCTATCTCACGTGTTTGGAACACAACTGTCTCTGGACATTCCCCACAGTAATAATTGAAAGTAGACCGTTGATGGACTCTCTTACAATGCTGCAGTAAATAACCTTTCGATATATAAAAACGACGACAACTGTAACACTGAAGTTTTCGATTATTATGCTGCCGGCCTACATGTTTATCCAATGAGGCTTGACTTTTATATGTTAAATGGCAGTATTGGCAAACGTAACATACCGTAACATCTGCGCAATCATTATTAAATGCATGTCTTTGCTCATGCTCCTTTAAAGCTTTAAATCTGGTGAATGATTTGCTGCATTCAGAACATTTGTACATACGACTGTTTCGATTTTTTAAAACAGTTTCTTTCACAATTTCAGTATCTAAATTAATTTTAGGTAATATTTTCTTGAGATTCGACCCCAGTGGGCTCAAAACTTCTACTTCTACATATGCCCCCATTTGTGAACGAAGATCCTGGGTAACTTGTACTGCATTAAGTTGTTTGTCAGCCAGCTTTATCTGCTGAACAAATTCATAAATAGCTTGTATCTTTGCTAAACAATTACCGCATATCCTTCTAAATTTATCTCCTAAAATTAACTTTAATTATTTTGCTATTAATATAAATTATTTATCTTTTAGTATATAATCTTACCTTCACTATGTCTCCGTTAAAAATATGAATCAAATCACAGCATTTCACAGGACTATTATCACAAATAAGAATATTGGATTCGTGAAAATTTCTAATGTCATCACAGCTTTTTGAACAAAAATTACAACAACTCATCATTCTCTTTTGTTGGAAACTATTCGTCCTATCGAATAATTCTTCAAAATGTTAACAATATTGTCATTTTTGTCACTCAAGTAAATGCTGCTTCTTATTAAATAAACCATTCATTGAAAAGGAAAAAATAATTCTAAAAGCAAACGGGAATGCTGTTATTGGTATTTTTACATTAAAAAAATGCTTTAAAAGTTTTAATCTGTTTATGAACTTTATGGTCCAGATTATTTTAAGATGCCGATTGACTTCGTTGGCATTAATTTTTTATATTTATTGTGCGTCTTTATGTCTCATAGTCGATTTAAGCATTTGTGCTTGATGAATATCATTCTCATCCTCTTTAGTCGCAAGCTCTATTATTTTTGTCGTAAGCGCTATTATTTTTTATGAATGTCGTGTAGCTAATTTAAAATTTGATCAAAAGCTGACCGAGAATAAGAGATATACAAGTTTGGCATATCGATGATATAAATAAAAAAATATATATTTTGAAGACTAAAAGAATTAAATTTTAAAAAGAATTAATTACTTTTCTCGGATCCGAAAGAAAAATCCTCATTTGCTGATTGACCATTATTTTAAATACTATGCTCAACTGTTATAAAAGCGTGAAAATAACACAACCATCGAGAGTTGAAATTTAAAATTCAATACATAATCATTTCAAAAGGAAAAGTAAAAACAAGCAACTGTTTGTACAATTCAGCTGACATACAAATTCAAATAAAACAGACAACAACTGAAACATCTGAAAAAGTGAAATATCGCATTTTGGGAATAGGAACAACGTTACACACCACTGCGAAGCTCATCTCATTTAAAAAACATCACTACATGTTCCGACTCCATTCCATTTCATAATTTGACTGTTTATCATCTCTACATCTACAAAACTCAATCTGCGAAATACGATTTGGCCACAAATCCGCATCATCTCCCTCAAAACAAAGGACATTAAAATTCACAGGGTCAGAGCTTATGCCCACAACAGAAGTAAGTACAGTGTATTTATCCAGTACAGAAAAAATGATTTGCAAATAATCGAATTTGGCCGAAATTTTCACAGTCTTCCTGGTACCACTTCCCAATCTTCACTTTAAGAAAAAAGAATAACTTGCCAGCTAATCTTAATTAATACAGATGTATTGCCTTAGTTTCCTTGCTTAGAAAATTTTTCGGGAAAGGGTTATACTCACATCTAAAATAGTATCTCGGGTCCAAACATAATCTCACCAATCTTCAATTTGGTTTCAGACATTACAGATTTGCCCAAGACACCATCGTCACTTTGTGGTCAGCAATAAATATGGCTCTATATTCTCATTGTCTGCTTTCTGGAAATACCCTCATCGTTTGATCAATATCAACATCTTAAAGTCTACCCTTCTCTTTTTGAATATCCATACCAAATTCTGTAATTCCTTATATAACCTCTTTCTCCACAAGAACATGTTCAATAACAATGATGATGTTGATGTACAAAAGAGATCAAAGGAGAGGAGGGTGTTCCCCGGGGATCTGTATTGAGTCCTCTTTGCTTTCATTTTTATATTAACAAAATTTTCAGTTCTGGCGATCTTGTCATTTTTAGTTCCAGCTCTGATCCAGATTTGTGTAAGCGCAATTTGCAATCTGCCCTCGAAATTATTTTCTCTCGTCTTGAATCACTTCAACGCACACTTTCAGTCAATAAAACCAAATGCTTGATCTTTCCAAAATAAGGTTACTCCTGTGCTTGTCTATAGTTCTTCTAACCTGTTTGTTAAAACTTTTGACCCTTTGGGCTTTGTCCTACACTCAAAATTTTCCCCAGCGGTTCACATTAACAAAACTGCCAAACAAGTTTTACACTCATTAATGGGTTGAAATCCATTGATGGTATTTCTTGGAGCTCCGACCCCTCTTGCATGGTTAAACTCTATCTTGGCTTAATCAGGCCAAAATTAGAGTACTCCTATTCAATCTTATTGAACATCCCAAAGAAGGGCCTTCTGAAATTAAGCAGACTCCAATGGAAATGCCTTCTTCTGGCTCTTGGTGATATGAATTCTACACACACACTAAGCTTGGAACAAATGGCAAATGTTATGCCTCCACAACATTTGGTTTAATCGCAAATTTTTTATTTAATTATCTGTCATTTACAACTTTATATCGCTTAATTCCTTGCCTTTCTTCTTTAATATTTTTTTGGGCAAAACTAATAACATTCTAAAGACTGATGTACATACTTTATTCAAAATTCCTCAGTATTCCATTCTTATCAGTGAGAAAATCCACAGTTACATCACCGCTACTCAAACTTGGTCAATACCAAATGGAAACATTCTTCACTCATCTTTACTGAGGGATCTAAGACCGATATTTTAGGCAACGGGTTTTGGTTTCCAGATATTAATATAGAAGCCTGCTTCTCAAATCACCCATGTAGCATTATATTTTCCGCTGAATGTCTTGCGATCTTAGAAGTCATCTACTTAGCGAGTACTCAACCTCTAAAGGAATTGCTTATAGTGTCAGACAGTAAATCTGTCTTATACGCTTTGCAATTATTTCCCTCAGGTAAAACTCTTGCCTACATATCAGAAATCAGATCCTTACTTTGTAGCTTCAAGTCTGATGCATATTGTTTTCACTTTCTCTGGGTGCCCAGCACATGTGCATTTTTGTCAACGACACTGCAGATAAAATTGCATCTTCCAAACCATCTCATTTTAATGCTCATGCCGTGATTGCTGCAGATCTGAGGACAAAAAGCATTCAATACTTCCTTAGCAACAGCGATGGGATAAACGCTGGGGATCATTTATACTTTTTACTTCCGCAAATTATAAACCAAGGGGCGCGTCTCAGACGTGACGTAATTTGTCTTATTAACAGGCTGATGCTTACAAGGGATGTAATGATCATCTATTCAAAATTAACATAGTAAACAACCCTGTATGTACATTTGGAGTCTTACAATCTCCTGATCATATCCTATCTGTCTGTCTGAATGTTACTCTATTCTCTTCTATTCGCCATTGCAGAAATCGCAAATTGAGTATATGTGGTCTTCGTGACCACAGCATTCTTGACATTTTGCGCTTTCGCAGTTTACCAGCTTACTTACGCAATCTTTCCTCTTTTAAAATCATGTAAACGCGACATATAAGCTCTCTTTTACACTTTTTTACTCTCATACTCCTCAATTCTTTCATATGACACTTTATATTCATGTACTAAATTATTTGTTACACAATAGAATTTAGTCCTCGCTGTTCTGTTTTATCCCACGTGGCGGATGAGTAATATGCATATTTTAATAAAAATTAAAAAAAAATAATGGGACGAACGTATAAAACGCAAATTAAAAAAAAAAAAAAACTTTAATTAAATAGTCGGTAAAATAAATAAATAATAACATCATATACGAAATCTAACCCCTACTTTACTAAGGCCCAAGCAAAGAACTCTGTGTTCTCATTGAGCCTTTTTTATATATTCCAGAGAAAAACAAAATATATTTTTTTGACTACTAAGTATGCAGTGATAAATTTAGAATAGCAACCATTCTACGTTGACGATGTGTAATAGAATCCTCTTTACATGTTAATTTGCCGCCGCGTTAATCATTTTTTTTTTTTTTTTTAATTGAAATTCTAATTTTCAGTAATTTTATGGCGAGATTTATTCCAAAGCAATATTTAAAAAATATTAAATAAGATTCTACGTTATGTTAGTCATAAAATAAACCAACTTTAAATTTAATACGGTTTCGAATAGACTCTCTGGGGTTCTTTTTAAAATCTCGAGCTTTCAACTCATCTTGATAAGCTATAACTTGTGCAATAAATTTTTCTTTCTTCCTTCTTAAACGGGTTCTGACGCTGGCTTTACCAGTCTCCTGCTTTATAGGCTTTATCGGTGACTCGTCAATTTCCTCCACTCCCGTTTTAAGTTGAGCCTTGTCTTTGCTTAATTCGATAATGTCTTTTATAGATGGTAAGGAATCTTTCAAAGGATTCAAATCAATAACATTTTCAGTTTTCCCGTAATGTTTCCCATGGTCTCTTAATTGTTGCTTCTTAATAAGACCCACTTTTTGAAATAGACATTTCCGTTTACGATGCGCATTTCCCCTTTTCTTTGTAATTTTTTTTACCGACGAGGAATCCAAATTCGCAGTCACATTTTCTTTAATTGCTTGTATTGGCAATTTTTTATAGATTAATTTCTTTCTCTGAATTTTTTTATTAGTTCTTCCCATAATTACTATAAAATTATAATCATTTTTAATAAAAAAAATGCAAATTTTCGATATTTCTTCACGACTTCTACTTAGTTTTCTTATACTCTTGAATCCATCAACAGTTTTTCTTTTGCACTATAGAACCGATGTGGGTAACCTTTTCGACTTTGCGGGCTAACCGGGACACTTAAACAATGATATCATTCCCTCTTCCCCAACTAAAACTATATGAACATAAGGACGACTTGATGATGTCTTTCGCCCTTCTAAAGGTAATACATTGTTGTTTTCTGGAAACATTAGTAAATCATGTTAACGTAGCGCCATTGCTTTTTAAAAGAGTCCAAATTATCCGGTATTATGAACTCTTCTTACACAATTTTTTTAATGGCTGCTAATAGTTGACGTGCCATCTTTCGGCGACGACTGTAGAAAGTATACACGCATGACTCACGCGTTACTTTTACAATTGAGACAGCTGTTATAAAACGAAGGGTGCTTCATAATGAATTTTTATCAGTAACTTAAAAAATATATTATTGCTTGCTGTTTTTCAAATGTTCAATGCGTTTTTCTTTTAAATTAAAATTTTTGAAATTTACTTAATACCAGTTTCCAAAACGTTCAACGGCTTTTAACCATTTATTTAAAAGCTTCCTATTCGCTTCATATTCTTCCACGCATGGGTCAAATAAACGATCTATTTTACGGAATTTTCTTATTTCGCTTAAAGTTTTCCATAAGCCATAATTGAATCCTGCCGCAAAACAAACACCCATAATGCTGCTTTCAGGACATTGAGGACGTTCTACTTGTTTTCCAGTAGCATTGGCCAAAAATTGGCATATGAAACTGTTACGTGAAACGCCACCATCTACCCTGGATATAGATAAGAATTACATTAAATATGAAAAGGCAAAATAATTTTATAGCTTAAAGCTACCTTAATACTTTTATCTGTCGCTTACTCTCTTGTTCCGCAGTTTCACATAACAATACCAAACGGAATACAATACTTTCCAGTAAGGCACGAACTAGATGACATCGGTTTGTGGAGGGTTTAATGCCTATAAAACCGGACGCGGCTTTATGATCATTCAACGGAGCCTAAAGATTTCCTGATATAATTTTTCTCTTATTCTCCACATATCGATAAACTTACTCCTAAACCACTAAATGCGGGTATAAAGAAAACTCCATCGCTATCTTTTACTGACTCCGCTATGCTAGACGTTTCTATGGGATCAGTGTACAAGCCGCAATGTTTACCCCAAGAAATAATGGTACCGATATCGTGTACCGCTCCTTCAACACAATAGACAGTTTGGTTTTTAAATTGCCAAGCTACCAATGGATACATGCCTTTTAAAGAAGCCTGGCAGTTTGTGCCAGTAATAAGATTTAAAAATGCTCCTGTACCCATAGTAATCTTAACATCGTCTTTACTAAAGCACTGATTGCCGAAAATGGCGGCAGTCTGGTCGCTTATTGATGAAGTAATGGGTATATGGGTATTTTGCCAATCCACAGTCGTAAAACAAGCCGGGTGTACAAAACCTAGGCTTTTATAAGCGTTATTCACAAATTTTGGCAGCAATGTGCTCTGTAAAGATTAATACATTAAATTATTAAGTAGCGAAGAAATGCAGAAGTTCACCTCTATGCCAAAAATTAGTTTCATAATAGGCGACCAATTCAATATAAAGGGATCAAATAAGCCGGTGGCAGTACAAGATGTAATATCTGATATGTGCTCAATGTTAGGTTCTTTGCCATTTCCTGATCTATTTTAAATGCTGTTTAAAAAACTTGAATATTGAATTACATGAATACTTTTTACATTACCTTAGTTTATATAATATCCATGAATCTAAAAGCTCGATACGAGCTTTTTTTAGCTTAATTTTTGCCCTTAAACGATCATTTCGTTGTATTTCATGTAATAAACGAAGTGTAACTTGCCCGTTCATCATTTTTAAAAAACTTCCAGCCAAGAAGCGACTACTACGTGTCAATAGATATAAAACGTAGGAAAAACCCTTAAGTGCTTTCAGAGTATAACTGCCATTCCATTCATCTACCATGAAATCGGCTCGCAAATCTTTCCATGTTATAAAATTTTGATAGTATTCTTGAGTTAAATGATTCCATGTCAGGAATGTGCAGCGTTGTGAGGAAATACCAAAGCATGATAGCTGATCTGGTCTTATCTGCGCAACTAATTAAGTGATCCAATAGGTAAAAAGTTTAATGGTTTTCGGCCTACCTACCTATCTTGGAATTAATACATAAAAATTACAAAATATTTGGTTCAACGTAGGAGTCAGGAGTGTCAGTCAGTAGATCCTTCTTATGTATGATTCAAAATCTCTTATGATGTATAAAATGCTGTGTTTTTTTCGTATTCACATAGGAAAATAACGCCGTTTTTTCAACTAAAATTTTAAGCTTGGTTCGTACATATTTGTACAAAGTTTCAGACAGATATTTGCTAGGACTTGTAAATTGCACTCTTTTCGCCATTATAATTGATTTTCTAATATGAACTGTGACAATAAATCTGATGTATATATGGCATGTTTTATTTCTTCTATTCAAAGCTTACCCGCTTAGATTGTCGCTGCTAAAGCTTATTTCGGCCTTTCAAGCGGCACGATAAGTCAAATATTCCCCATCATTTTTTGATGGGTATAAGAACTTACGCAAATTCAAGCACAAAAATTAATAAAGTATATTAACTTTAATCAAAACAAAATTAGATCAAATCGCTTCATGTAAGCTTGCAATGAGAATATAAAAGTTTGTTTACCTTTAACAGCATCTTCTATGACCGCAACAATTTTACTCCATAACGCTTCAGGCTCAATTTCAAAATAACCCGGTTTTGGATTCAACAATTCGACCTGTATAAATGTAAACACTATTATCCGGTCATTCATCTTTTCTTTTTCTTTCTCCTGAACATTTTTGCCTTTTCAATTCAAATTTAACAAAACTATCTTACCAGTTGTACTGATGAGCCTTTAATTTCACAGTTTTCATTCAGAACAAAACAACGGACTGTTGTTGTTCCCACATCCAACGCCGCAATATATTGCATACCTTTTCCTTTGTCGTATACAACACAACAATAATGACATCAGTCCGCTTCAAATTACTCAATTGTCTTTAGTGAAGTTTGTGAAATAAGAACTGAATTATTATAAATTTATAATAAAAAATAAATAAAACAAAAGACAGAATATTTTCTTAAACTTTTTACACCGAACTCTCTAAACTCAAAACAACAACTATCGAAACTGATAGCAGCAGGTCATTTCGAAACAACAGCGCATATGTACGATTCCGCGTGTGTGCATGTATGGACATATATGTATTCTTATATTTTTATTAAACGTAAAGTATTAAACACAAAAGTTGATTAAAAAGAATTTCAACCCCCCAACCATTGGAGAGAGCAAATATGTAAGCAAGAATATCACGTAGAGTAAATATAACGTTTTCTCGTTCTCTCAATTCAGTTTTTCAGATTATCTTGAAAAGTTTTCCAATGTATAATTGTTAACCAACAAGATCTATATATATTAATTCTTTTTCTTTAAAAGATTTCATTATATTTCTGGTCACCTTCGCCATTGGAATAGGCTTGTCTCGATAGCACAATAAAGATGACTTTTTATTGGAATAATATATCAATCGTTATTTGCTTACAATCGCAGTAGGGTGCAATGATTGTAAATCTTTTTATATCCAACTACGAGATTCATCTTATAAAATAATCCTCCCGCATCCCACGAAGTTTATTCGCCCTGAATCAGTGTTAGCTTCAAAATACGTGTATGGATTCGTTAATTGCGGATAGACTTGAGGACACAAAAAAATTGCAATGTAAATATGGCATTTTTCACTTTTACTTTTGATAAATCACAATACGGTAAATGCGATAACGATTATGATTCGCGGTCATTAAGCAAGAATCAGCAATTACTGAATCTGAAAATAAATTAAACTAAAATTGAACAAGCATAATTCTTGAGATCAATTTTTTGATCTAGTGACCTAGTGACATTCGCTCAAGGATCGATATGTAAGATATGTATATATTTTTTGAACAGTTTAAATTGCTGAGAGTATTTAAACACGATCCTCTCTCTATCCGTCTATTGTCTATTATCAGAGCGCTCAAAACTGGAAACTGGTAGATATCTGAAGCCTCTCAATGGGTGATCACAAATTGAATTTGAAACTGAAATGTCGCACGCAGCTATAAACGGTAGGAGAGTCGTCACAACTGCAATTTTACTTTACTAATTACTTTAGTGATTTTATTGACTTCAATGATATAAAATCAATAGTAAAGTCAAAGTACACATCACTTCAGTGGCAAGCGATAATTTCGTCATTTAACGGACGACTATTAATTTATTTAATTTCATTTAATTAATAACTGCCCAGACCTTTAAAACCAAAACATTAATAACTAACTACTGAATTCCGGTTACACAAGATTCGTTCTGGCGGCTACATTCAATGTTTTATTGCTCCTTATCATAATAATGTTATTTATCTACTATTGATACCAGTTTCAGTAAATCGTTTAAAATATTTTAAACAAACACATGCGCGCGTACAGCCATATCAATATATAATACATTCATATTACATTGTACGGTAAGAATATTTACAAAATGCTTTTCTAGTATTCTCAACTTGGGCAATTAACGTCACATTTAAGGTTTGAATGTTTTTTTGTATGCGTGTGTGTTTGTTGATGCAAATGTTACAATTTATTGGCAGTCACCTTCCAGTCAATTGCTTTTTAATAATATATATATATATATATATATATATATATGTATATATATATGTTGTTGTATATAAGACGAGAATACAACTAGCATATTTTTTTTGTCAAGACTTTCAATTACTAACCAGTATAATTCGCAGTCTAAATATAAAAATTGAACGTTCGAGTTTTCCGCTACTAAGTTTTTATTTCTCTAACACAACTTCGATAGCAATCCGATCCATATCAGTGAAAAATTTTTCCAGATTTTAGCAAAAGGCCCATGCACGAAACCAGAACCTAAATTAGAGATGCTTTAATTATGTTTGGGATTTTTTTTTTTTTTTTTGAAGAATATTTTTCCTTATATCCATCCAGTTTACTCTCCTTCTTCATTTATTGATAGAATTAGAATAGATCGTAGGTTCCAATATACATAATATAATCGGTGTAAAATTCGGATTGTATTACACGTCATACCATTGATTTGTTAAATGTGTAAATTAAGATATGAAAAAGAGGCATACGTTTTCAGTTAATGAACATACAATAAATTTAAAAGAGCATGTTAATATATAAACTTAAAAATCGTGGCTCTGTTTATTACATATTTTTAAAAAGGCTCTGTCAACTGTTTCCAAACGTATTGAATTTAAGAGTGCCTCGACATTCAATTTACGAATAATATTTTGCCTTCGATGATCATACCGCATATGCAGAGCCTGACACGCAAAAAGCAATTTTGATTGTTAATACGACGAAATCAGTGTTCCTGTACGACTCATCAATTTGACAAAATACTCTAAGCTTTGGTGCTATGAGTGGACCACAATTTCGAATGAGCCAATGTCGATTCGTTTAACAAAGAGCCCATCTATAAAGATGAAAATAGATAATCAACACTATGGGCTCTAAAAGGTCAAACGAACATCTTAATCAAGGCTGATGCTAGAATGACGGGAGAACATATACTTGAGATGAGCGCTTATACTTGAAAAACAGTTGTCGAAGTATACAAGTGAGGTCTACTTGTGTATTATTAAAGTGATTATAAACTACAGCAACTTTAAAATGTTTTTGCATATATCTAGGATGTAAAATAGTCGGTAAGATTTAATGGAGTATCTTTCAAACTTGTTAACTTCGTCTTTCTCTACATATCTAACCATCTATTACAGGTCGCGAATACGGTACTAATGACCTCCATGTTTTCCAAGAAATGGAAAATAGCTCGAATAAAATACATTCCTAAACAGCGCTCCTCATTTGAACATCATAATCGTCAACCATTCTTAAATAACGGTAATGTTCTAGATAATGGCCAATTCGGGTTTCGGCCTCGACGTTGCACCTTGAAACTCCTAATCTCCGTGACAGAGTTCGGGATAACATCAACGTTGGTAGGAGCTGTGTTCTTGCCGCTCTCAACACAAAAAAGGCATTTGACAGAGTCTCACATACCAAGCTTATTAATAAATCATATGATAAATTGAACTTTTCTCGGTGATTGACTCTAACTTTTCCCTAACTAAGACTATGTCTAGTGTAGAGCAAGGTTCCATTTTAGACCCCCGACAATTTAATCTTTTCATAAATGATCTTGAGGATTTGGTTGGTAACTACCGCGCTTTTTACGCGTATGCAGACGACATCTTTCTGATTTATAGTGACAATGCTAATAATTTGCATTCGTTCGACAACAATATTAACGAGACTTCAGCAATTTTCAAGTTCTGAATGGTAGATAGTATGCTATGATAGATAACATGGCATTCCATTGATCTTGTAAATTCAATGCATATCTTGAAGTAATCCTTGATCGCAAACTCAAATTTGCCTGCCTCTACAGATTAAATCATTACCATTGAAGTTTTTTCTGGGGGCCTTAGGTATATAGCTTAAATAGGCTTTAAAGTAACCCTATATAACCCTATATAACACGTTTTGTTTATAGCGTCGAACTTAGAGATCATATCGCCTCTTTAGTTCATGCTTTCTTAAAATTGTCCTTTTCCGATTATCTAAAATTCAGCTTGCTTATCTATCCTTAGGAAATCATCCAAAACCGATCCTCAGTCCTTTTAATTGAACGACTGCAGTTTCCTAGATCGAACAGAAACTCTTCCATATTCACATCAAATTTGTCTAAATCATCACCCGAGTGATCTTTCACTGTTCATATTGTTAGATGTTGGAATGCCTTACTGAGTCTGAAATCCTTCGGGGATCCTTTGAATGCGTTTAGAAGAAAATTGACTGCACTGGTAAACTTATAATGTATATTACTGGCAGGTATTATTGCTGGTACGAATTGATGCTTACGGACTTTATGGAGCAAAATAATTGCATTGTTAACTGTCCAGCTGAATTGTATACTCACTTATGTTGTAATTTCTCTTTGCACATGAAATGTATCTATGTAACTAAGTAATAGGCCCGTATGGCTTTATAGTTCCTTAATAAATGAATAAATGAAAATGAAATGAAAATATTCCGCTATGTAACTATGCGACGAACATTGATTTTTCCACCAAAAATAAAACGATTATACCGGTGCACTTGCAGGGTACCTCCTTCTTAAGAATTTTTGATATCGTGGGAAGCACAAGCAACGCAAATAAAATGCCATTTCAAAGTTTGCTGGAATCATTCTTAAAAATCAAAGTATCAAAACATGGAGACCTAGAGTGCGCTTCCCCATATAAAGAAATATCTAACGTTCATAGCATAGTATTAAACGATAGGAACACATATAGTTTTTCTTGAATTAAACACATTTGTCCCCGGAACGCAAGTCTCACTCACACTTAGCAACGATCACGACGATTTTAGGTATTAATGCCCTAGTCAAGTTTTAACATTTTGTTTAAACAGTTCTTGTTGTCGTTACCTTTGCTGTTGTAATGGTGTGTCGGTTCTTTTATTACAAATTTTTTCCGTTGTTAAAAAAATTTTTATTCCAATTTTTATGAGAAAATGCATTTTTCTTTCTTTTTTTTATAAATTAAAAAGTTTTAACAAAACGAGAAATCTTATAAAATTATATTACTTTTGTTTTTAAAACTTAAATAGAAAGCAATTTGCTAAAACCAAATAATTCTAATTATTTATTTTCCAATTTTACTTCAAAATTTGTCAAAAATTTGATGTAATGCTTTCAATTTTTATAAATATATTTTTACTTCTCCAAAAATTTGCAAAAAATACATTTTTATCTTTTTTAATTAATTACATGAACAAAAACGTTAACAAGAATTTTGTTAGGTAGGAAAAGTTAAACGAGAGCGAGATTAGTAATCAGAAAAATATTAATAATTGAAATCTGTAATACCTTTACCACAGAGATAAAATCAAATCTATATTTATTTCATCGTTGAATTTATTTTCTGTAAGCCACTGACAACACTCATCCATATCTCCTGCGAATTCTCTCCTTTATCTTTTAAAAAAGCACTTGTGGCACTTGATTTTTTTGGATTTGAATTGCATAAAACCAAAATTAAGGCGCCTTTGGTAAGTTGGATTTTCCAACAAAGCGTAGCGTAAATACTTCAACTGGGCCGTAGCAAAAACACTAAGAACATCTCTGGTAATCTTAATAAATAGGCTTTTTTTTTTTTTTTTTTTCTTCAATACTTTGGATATTTTCTTACGACTTACGAACACACACAATATCCAGATAATGCAAAACTTTAAGCAATATTCTCGTAATAAAAGTTAATCGGTTTGAACGTAAACGATTAAAAACGTGCACTTTGCATTTACAAAAAAATAAAAATAAAATAAAAAGATACAATTTCATTACTCAACGTTGACTGTTTGTCCTGAACAAGAGAGCTTAATTCACAGGGAGATTTGTGTCGGAAATTACCGAATGGCATTTCAAAAATGTTATCTGAATCCGTTTTTCATTACAATTTAAGAAATTCGACGTTCATCTTTATATCGTTCACTCAAGTTTAGTCTTAAAACTATGCGACGCTTCCACATTGTGGGTGTGCACTGGCCAAAACAGCTTCAACTAAAGTCATTCGATTAACTTGCGCAATCGTGTGTAGCAAAGAAATAAGCTTATGCCCAGTACCTGCATATATAGATTACTTACAAATACATTTATAATTGGGACGTCTACGACCACGTTAAGGATATTTACTTATAAACCACAGTTCTTGAAAACTTCAAGCAAAAGATTATTCTTAGTAAGAGGGGATCTGTTTCTGCCGCGAAGCAAAATTTATCTGAAAATTGTGACATGATTCGTTACGATTAGTGAATTAGTGTCATCGCATTTAAATTAATTCATAATATTGAAACGAGAGACTAATTTAAAGACTAAAACTACACTCATAAAACTGGCAATTAATTCGAAGCATGTGGAATTTCAAATTGTCAGACTCCATAGATAAATTTGAGAAAAAGTGCCATAGGTTAGTATTCCTTTCTTTAATTTATAATGAAACTTTTTATCAGCTTAGATTACGAATAACTATGGAGATTAATATTTGTTCGGATAAAAGTATTGAAATATGTAAAAAATGAATACGAAAAAAAAAGGATTAAACATAACTAATTAATACAAAAAAAAATGTTGTACAAATAATTTGCCAAAAAAAATTGTTTTAATATGGATTAGCCTTTTTTTTTTTTTTACTTTTCCAACATTCTGATGTAGTTTGGAAATGTGGCATGTACACATAAATATCGAAAAGGAGAGCGAGAGACAGAGAGAATAAGATCTATTTTTTTATTTACTTATAAATATTATTTGTTTGTATTTGTATATATCATCATCATTAACTGCATAAACGGTAATAATTTCATTTAATATTTTCTTCCTTTCTTTTATCTTTGTTTAAATCAAAACTAAACGAAAGCTATGCAAGAGAGAAATAAATTTTCCTTTTCCGTAATAATAAATCGAATACAATCGAAATTATTGTACTTAAGCAATCAGTTTTTTTTTTTTTTTTTTTTGTTTTTTGTATTAGTAATTGTTTCCTTTTTGTTAAGTTTTAGTTACATTATTTTATGTTGCTCTTTTCAATGTTATTATCAATACCATTCATTATGGTGACAACGACGATCATCACCTTTTAAAAGATCTAAAGAACTAATTATATGTTTGTATGTAGGTATATAAACCAGTTCGTGATATATAATTATGTAAATTGTTTCAATCAATAGTTTAGTTTAGGTTTTCGCTTTTTTGTTGCTTTCTTTTGCTTTGCTTTGTTGTTGCAGTTTTTGTTTCTTCATTATTATTCTAAGTTGTGGTTGTTTTTTGTCTTGTAAATACATGAATATGTTTAATTGTGGGTGTAGTTAGTTTTTTTTTGTTATAGAAGTGTGTGGGAAGCGTGAAAGTGTATATTTGTTTCTTCCATCATTACTTGTATGTTGCTTAATTGCTGTTGCTTTGCTAAAGTTCTTAATACTAAAATCCAATAAAAGCTCGGCGGCCTCACTCCAGATTTCTGACCTCAAAACGTTTAAATGTGTAATTAATAAATACCCAATCCTTAGCAATTTCACTCCCTTGAGGCATTGGTGCGGAAGCTATTAAGAATAAAATTTGTACAACCACAAAACAAAAGAACATTTTAAAGGCTTACGGATTTCTAAAGAAACATCAGGAAATTCATCGAAATTAGACGTATCATCAATGGAGCGCACTTCCACTGGTATAGCTGCAGGACGTTCACGTATATGTTCCCAATCAACGCCACGAAAAAAGGGAACTGATTTCAAATCTTCAAGACCGCGTTGAGAACCTAAGCGGCGATCGGCCTCGCAGCAAAATTTAACTATGGTTTCCTTGGCTTCCTCAGATATAGGTATTTCGGGTGGAAACACTAACGTTTCTCGCCAATTCATTACTTTACGATAGGTATCTTGAGGATTATCAGAACAGAAAGGTGGATAACCCATCAGCATTTCGTACATAATCACACCCAAAGACCACCAATCACAAGCAGGACCATAGCCAGTCTGCAAAAATACTTCTGGTGCTATATAGTCCGGTGTGCCAACCGTACTGTAAGCCAAAGCTCTGCGATTGCGTTTCCATGACTCAGCGCGTCTTTTAGAGTCCATAGGACTAAAATAAAGAATTATATAAAATATCGTAGCTGCAAAACAATTTATATTTAATAATTACCTTGCACATGTTCCTATAAAATCTGATGGTTTGGCTTGCGATAAATCCCGATAGAAATCAGTGCGATGTGATTTTTTAAGACCAGTACATAAACCGAAATCTGAGAGCTACAAAAACAGTTATTTAATCAATCATTTTTATTATTTCTGTTTATTATTTATTATTACCTTTAAGTGACCACGCGCATCTAACAGTAAGTTGTCTGGTTTAATATCTCTGTGTATGAAACCTAATTTATGTATTGAATCGATTGCCAATGCAGTCTCTGCTATATAAAATTGTGTACATTCTTCCGATAATGTGTCCTTCTTCATTAGCAGCGTCATCATATCACCGCCGGGCAAGAATTCCATTATTAAATATAAATTAACAGGATCCTAATAACGATAAATTGATTTGATTACAATTTTGAATCTAAACTTGTCTTTTTTAAAAAAATTTATATATGTATGCACGCTTTTTATAAAAAGTACACGGTGTTCAATAAAATGCATTAAGAGTTGTCCATTTCTTGTATCACATTATTAAAAACAGTGAAACAGGTTTTAAAAATTATTTTCAGAGAATTGAAGCACGAATAGAAAGATTCCAAGCTAAAGTGCAATGTACCTTGAACGATAAACCCTGGAGGCGAATGCACATTTTACGCTTTTAAAATATGGAACAGCCTTATTTGCTATTGTAATTCCATTAAATTCGTCGTAAAAGATGACAAAAAATATAAAACATTTCATAGCAGTTTACAAAGTCAATATCATTGCTTAATATTGCTGTGATCCAACTAGTAATCATTTTTTTTGGTGCGGTCAGCAAGCATGCAAATATTTGTGCTCAGCCTCATCTTAAAAAAACAATTTTTTTTCTTTCTTATTAATGAACTAAATAATGTTGGTCATATTATCTACGCTAACCAATGATAAATGTGGAAATCGTTTTCTTAGCACAACGATAACAGCAATAAAAAGAGATAAACAGAGTAAGCACAACAAATTTATTGTTTATCAACAAATTAATTATAAGCTGTTAAATTACCTGAAAACTGTAATACATTTTCACTACCCATTGATGATCGGCCTCTACCAGCACATCTCTTTCGGCTCTTACGTGAGCCACTTGTTCTTTTTCCAACATATCTGCTTTTCTTAAGACTTTCATTGCATATACATGACCGGTGTCTTTCTTTTGTACCAAACGCACCTCACCAAATGCTCCACGTCCAATAACTTTTAATGCTTCAAAATCTTCTACACCTAAGCGCAATCGTTTTAAACGTAAAAATTCTGTTTCTTTCTGGGCGTGCTGCATACGTTTTTCTTGGCGCTGCGACTCTGTAAGGCTTTCATCTTTTAACTGCGCTTCCAATTTGGCCAAACGTTGCTTACGTTCTCCATACTGCGTAACCAAATTACTGTAGTAATTTTCAAGTGTTACCTTAGCCTTGGTAGCTTTGTCCAATGTGTGGTCGCTAAAGCGTATCGAAGAACCATCAGCGGTGCTGCTCATGGTTAAAAATTCCACAAATAATCTCTGAGATATCTATTTATAATTCAGAAGCACAAAAAACACTTGAACGCTTAAATATGTTGCTTTTTTTGTTATTATGGATGATCTTTCAGCACCAGCAGACTGTATATGTGTTTGCTAATATAAAACTGTTTTGTTGCAATTAGGTATTTATTACTTTTATCGTGCAGCAAGTTGTAGAACAAAGAAATTTAACATTTTTGTTTGAAGAAATTGTCTTTCTTCTTTTTTTTAAATTTTTATAGAATATTGGAATTTTTGGTATTTTTATTTTTGTTACTTAAAGAAAGTCAAAAGAAATTTCTCTTGCCGTATTCCTTGTTATTCATAAATGCAACACTGGGATCACAATTAATAGCTTTGTCAAAATCTAATAAAAATCCGTTATTAGACCACTTGCAAGTTAATTAAACCAACTTAGCAACTCTTTTCCTCATAATATTAATGGCTGTAAACGTAGGGATGTACATATGTATAGTTTGTAGTGATATTATTTATTGCGGACAAAAGCAGTTGTCATTGTGATAGCGACAGTTCACAATGCCGGAATTATGATTGCAAGGTTCTTTTGTTGGATTTTTTTTTTTTCGAGTAAATTAAGATGAAAATCGATTAACGTAGAAGCTGTTAACCTATTAAGCATCGCGATTTTAAATTGCAAACGCAGATATTAAAAGATTCATATTGAGGCGGGTCGCCGTCACCTCTGTTGATAGGAGATTTTTTTAATAGAGTTTGTGGTTGTTTTTGTGTTATGGAAATTTGTCGGTTACATCATATCACTCATCACGTTTATCAAATACAGTTGCTTTATATTAGCGTAAACAAAAGAATCATCAAACATTGATAGATGAAGTTTGAAAATAAACAAAAAGAAAATTGGGCTGACACGCCGAACAGTCCCGAAGAAAAATTAAAACATTCATTAATAAACGATTCAGGTCCGATATGTTTAGTAAAAGCATATTGGTCGTGATCGTCAATTTTAAAAAGTCATAATTAATGAAAAAATTCTCAGAGGATTTGAAGATCCAGTCTAAACCTATGTAGATTTTCTTCTTCTCCTTTTTCTGTTATTCAGCAAATTAACGACCGAGAATTCGCTGAGATGTGTAAAAAAGGCTACACTTTATGTAGATTTTTCATCTTTTCTTCCACTTGTAGACCAAGTAGAGGGACAACTACTGGCTTAGTTATGTGATCCCATGAATTAGGTAAAAGGCTGAGTGACTTTTGGATTGTGTGTTCATTACCATTTGCTGGATCTCTCACCACAGCCTTCGAGAAGTTCGAAAGTGTACTCTTTTATATATTCTTACGTGCTTACTATAGATGAAATTTCAATACAGGAATAGTACCTCCACAACGACGTTTGTTACGCATAAACTTGGGTTCTTGTATAAATCCGTAGAGAAGCAATTGATTGGGCGAAATTAACGCTATGCGTTCTACCTCCACTCATTATGAAAGCCCTGTCGAACTTTCCTACTCATTGCTGGTAAATACGCAAACTTCACAAATCAATTTTCTCACGCTCCTCTTTCTACGACAATCGTTTTATATTAAAAAAAAAAAGCATTATTTTCATTTAAAGCCATAGTTTGCAGGGAAACTCTCATAGTGGGGAATCTACTCACGTGATCCAAGCTTAGAAGATTTTGTGTTTCATTTTAGGATATTATTATTCTTCACCTATAGATTTTCATCATAAAAAGCTATAAATTACGCTTTACTGCCATATAAATGCTTACTAGTCGTGAGTATCTTCAAATTTAGTCCAATTTTTGCTTTACTATTAGCGATCGATTTTCATGTAAGATATTAAAAATTAGATCTTGTTGGCATAAAGATTTATCTCTTGTGAGAATCCTTACAGGCGGTAGTGCCCAAAAAACAGACCTATTTGATCGTTTCAATTTGATAGATAGAAGTTTTATATCATGTATTGAATAAATTTCACCATTACATATTGAGAAAAGGCCGTAGGAAGAATAATATAGCAGAGTATTCGAAAACTTACCCTATTCAATCCAAATTTTTCATTTTAAATTTAGGAAGCCAAAATACCATAACTCAGTGATTTTTGTTGACGAATTTTAAATAATTGTTATTTGTGTCCATGCGACGTAAAAGTCGATAAAGTAGTCCCATCCAATCCATTTTCAACATAGGTTGTCCGTGGGTCAAAATACGTCTCACAAATTTCTACTTGTAAGTTCAATGCAAAAATATAGATACAGACAGACAGACAGGTTTAGATATAATAAAAATACATGTATTTTAAGTCTTTCCTACGTCCTATACGCTATAGTGGTGTAGCGTGTAAAAACGGAACGTATTGAAAAAACACACATTTCCCTTTCCGATCTTCAACACACAGTCAAACTTCGTAAAGCAGATATAGTTAAACTTCCTCGTAAGACATAGCGGCAGATACTTGAACTTTTGGTGAATCTATGCATGTAAGAGCGAGGATAGCGATGAAGGAAGTATTGAATGGCGTGCTGTTAAAATAAAATGCCACTTTAAGCCATGAATACTTTAGAAAGAAAGTGTCCAGCTACCTTTCTGTGAGCAAAATTTCATGTATTGAAAAACCAATATTATCGCTGTATATGTCAGTTTCCATTAGTTGTATTTTCACAGCAATTGCGAGATGTTAAGAAATAATGCCAGGCCAACGGAATATTCATATCGCCCGATCATGAACAATATCAAGAGATATAGTATGACGAAAATTAGTTTAACACGTTAAGGACGGCGCAGTTTATCCTATTTCGCTTCATTGCGCGGCAGCAAAAATCGTACTTTGCTTTATCTGGCGGGGCTGTATTATAGCCCACCTAAAAAATAAGCTCTTGAATTTTTCAATTAAAAATTATTTTTAACCACAAAGTTTTTTCCATCTAACAAAATTATAGCTGATGTGAGCCACCGGTTAAAGTTCTCCGCAGAATATTTCAGCTGCGTATCGGAGCTATGAATAATAGCGTAGTGACGCCATTGATCGAATTGGAATTAATAGATGGTATTGTGAAATTCAATCACGGCTCCCAATATTCACTTCTGGCGCTATCGCATAATGCTACATTGCATCTGTATGTATGTTGCATATAAATTTGTATACGAAAATAATTATTTTACATTTATTGCTATTGTCTTTAATATTTGAAAGCTTAGAAATGGAAAACATCATATTCACCCTAAAAGTAAGCTTTAAACCAAAAGTGAAATCTTAACTGTACGGTGTCGTTTGCCACTGATTTTCTTCTCACTTTTGAAAAAGCTAACGGTATATTATTTGACTTATATTGAATGAGTTCTTTTGAGAGTTTCTTTATATCAACATAAGGTTTCTTTTCCAACACTTTGATGTAAGTCTTTTAAAATGAATAACAGACAGATCGGTTTGAAACGGGCCTGGGTCTCTTAGAGGCGTTTTCAATCAAAAATTAAATTGCAAGTTAGAAAAATCTAACTTCCAGTTAACACTGCAACTAATATTTAAATTTTTGCTGTAAAATTTCTTTCAGTTAACCATGAACTGACGGAAGAAGTCCAAGGCAACAACAAATGGAGGAAGAAAAATTGTGAATAAACATTCATAATTGGTAAAAACGTCAATCTCAATATGTGATCATAGTCACAATAAATGTTAGTTCAGATTAAGATTTAGTTAAAGGATCGGTTTGCTAATAAAAACTCAATTTAAGAGATTTGATTGATTTGATTAGCTTTTAAGTTGAAATTAACCTATTGAAAACGGCACACTGGATGCAATAAATAAATATATATATATATAAAACGTTTGTTGGTTTTACTTACTTGTCGGCGAATAAACCACCCAATGGAATGCTAATAAACCGCCCGAGTTCCACATATACGGTAAATAAACCGCCTGACTTCCACATATACGGTAAATAAACCGCCTGACTTCCACATATACGGTAAATAAACCGCGCGAGTTCCACAAATAAGGTAATTACAGTTAAGACAATCTCTCGTTTAGAGTTACATTTGGAATAAACCTGCGGCAAAAAATTATAAACAGCTGTTAGCAAATGAATTATTAATTCATAAAAAATTTGATATTATAGTTTGCCGCCTATTGTTTTGTTTAGGGATGAAAGCGGTTGTGATTTCGATTACAAAGACGTTGTTAACAATTATGAATTGTTGCTATGTTTGCAAAAAGAAATTTTAAAATTTGCTTTGCAAAAAAATTTCTTTCTCTACGTCAAGATTGTGAATTGTAAGTATAATGATGTCCAAAAGAATTGTTGCGCCTTAAAACATTTTATCGGCTTTGTTTTTTCAGTGAAATGTTGTTTAAATCGAACGGTTATCGGAGTTGCATAATCCTCTAATACCTAAAGATGTTTTTGTCCATCTTAATGAATATAATTAATTCATAAGAACAAACTGCTTAAGCTAAGCTATTTTAATTAATTTAAATTGCCAGCTGTGCCACTTAGTGTCAGTATGTGCGTCAACATATTGTTAATTTAAACTTGACCCACCAAATTTGCAAAGAATAAATCTTCCATGGACTCTAAGGCACTCAACGGTATTAAATTCAAAATTAAAAAGTTGAAACGTTTTTCGACCTTATACGAAGATAGATATTTGGACGCTATCAATTTTCTTAAACTAGTTAAAACGTACTGTTGTACACGATGAACAAAATAACGAATTTGATGATCCTTTCTTTTCAAAAAAGTATGAGGATTGAAAACGCACGTGTCTGTCGGTTCAAGTGTTTGCACGCTTAAAATAAACGAATTTAAACGAGCTATGTGTTCGCTTATTTTTTTGATTTTCAAGGGATCGATTTTCTCTACGTCAGCTAATTACTACAGAATCGCCTGTAGAATATACGTTCAAGTGTTTGTACATTTATCTGCTATAGATTTCGAGTAATAAAAGCAAAAAACAAATTTTTTTTATTTCTTTTGAAAATCAGAGGTGCTCTTAGTTTACATGGTAATGTGGGCGGTTTGTTCCATTTTCCGTCAAATTTGAAGTCGATAGCTTCACTTTTGCGGATAGAATTTTGTCAAAACGTTTGCAACGCCCAGAAGGAAGCTCCAAAGACTGCACAAGGTATATACATTCTCGATCAGCATCAAATTCTAAATCGACTTAAGCATGTCCGTCTGTCCGTCTGCGTAATGTCTATTGTAAAATATTCTCTGGGCCGCTATAGGCATGCCGGTTGGGATTGAAAGTGGGCCAAATCAGTCCACGCATTCGCCGACCGAACACTGTAAATTGAGAACATCTCTGTCTGCATAGGCAAAAAAATAGATATTTTGCTCTTTAATCATAAACTGCAACTGAATATAAAGATGGCGGGTATAAAAGATTCGATCGTAGTCGAATATAATATTCGTCTTGTTCGATTTAATCATAAATCTTTTTCCATTTTTATGCTGTTTTTTAGGGCAACATTGACGGGGAGAGTTATATTGTGACTATTGTATCGAATTCTCTGAAAATCTCGTTAATTATTGCATAAAAAACAACATTGACTTAAGGACTATTATTATGGGATTCATTACATCCACTGAATGTTTCAATTTTTGGTTTTTATAATTCATCAATTATGTCTTATCACAAAATTCGAATTTGAAAATTTTTAGTTCGAAGAGACTATAAATATTACAGAAAACGATGACAAGCAAAGGCACTCAGCAGCCAGTTGTCCATTAAGAAGAAATAAAAAAAGATTTTCCGTACGAGTAAGTGGCCTATGCTCTCAAGCTATAAATCCGTTTATCTATACGATTTCCATCAGCTATCTGACAAATAAAAATATACCGTAAAGAAAAAAGGTTCACGAGTTTTATGATATAGTATTTAATTTTTATGCTTCTAAAATTTAATTAAGCGTAATTTCAAACCTTATTATATTTAATGGGAATAAAATAAGAAATCTGCTTTATCTTTGTGTTGGACTATTTAAAAATCGTTTTCTTCTCTCTAATTATATGTATGTATATATAGGTAAACAAATGTAAACATAAAATCGTAAGAAACAATAAACCACACAAGCATATTTTTAGCAAATTTTAATGCTTCAATATATTACTTTCTCAAAGAATTTAGGAGGACTACTTTGCGCGGGTTTGGTGTTGTTAATTTTTAAAAGTAAAAAGATACACTTTGTCGTTAAAGTCATTTAAGCTGAACATAACATTTTCAGCAACTCGTTTTGCTAGTTATAGACAAAACAAGAAATTCATTATAGAATATATTGCAGATTTTCTTGGAATGTCAAGCAGTATTAAGGAGGAGAAACTCTGATTTTTCATCGTTTTATAAATGGTTATAGATTGCAATAATTTGGTTGAATTTTATTCTAGATTTTTACTGATCGCAAAGTTAGAAATAAATTTTGTGCGACGCATACCGTCCCACACATTATGTCTTTTGGGCTCGCCTAGTCCTAGAAAGATGCGATTATATGAAACTGGAAGTCTTTCATTTAAAGACACCTTGAGCAAAGTTCAACTCATTCATCAAGTAGTAGTTGTAATTCAATAGGTTCGAAACACGTGTGAGTAGATACAAAGTGAAAACAGCTGATGTATTACATGGCGATAAGGAATCACTAATAGAGCCTTTAGCTTTTAACGCTATTGTAAGTTAATTGTATTAATTTTCAATATGGCATCACTTGATGTCATTTTAGTGTCAACAATTGCTTGTAGAAAAAAGAACAAGCCAATAAAACTTGCTTATTTTTAATTAAAATTAAAGCGTAATGATGGATTATAATGTACATAAAATATGTCGCGTATGTTTGAAAGAAGGTGCATTAACATCGATCTACAGCAATGAATTTTCTATGATGCCATCAACTATGCTTATGCTGTGTGCTAAGGTTCGAGTTTTTAAAAAGGATGGTTTGCCCGAAGTTATATGTAACAATTGCATTTATAGACTAGGAGTTGCCTATCACTTTAAACAAGAATGTGAGAACTCCGATTTAAGGTTGAGGCAATATTTGGGTCTATCTGACAGTGGTTACGGGTAGGTTGTTTGGTTCGACTGCAAACCCAAAAATAGTTTACATGAAATTGTCTACTCAAAGGATATGCGATGTTGAGACCAACACTGATCCAAATTGGGCCGGTTTATCTCAAAAATCCCAATTATTATTATCAACAAATGGACAAATAACAGATTCTGAAGAAGAAGAAGAAGAAGAAGGCTTAAAATCTGCAAAAAAGAAAAGGTAGGATTTAGGAGTTTTTTTTGAATGCTTCAGTTTCTAATATGAAGTCTTTGTAATTAGTAAACGTCGTTCTCGTTATCAACGTAAACCTCCAGAAGAACATAAGAAACGGGGACCTAAGCCTTTACCTAAACTTCCCCCAACCTGCTATGAGTGCCAAAAGACATTTAAATGTGCGGCGCAATTGCAAATGCATATACGCACTCATACTGGAGAGAAGCCATTTGCGTGCCATTATTGTCCAAGACGTTTTGCACAAAAATATAATTTACAAATACACAAACGCACCCATACTGGTGACAAGCCTTTTCAATGTGAAATATGCTCGAAACAATTTTCAGCTTTAGGAAATTTTCAAGCGCATCTCAAAATACACTCTGGAGTACGAGATCAGCACTGTCCAGTGTGTCAGAAATCATTTTATACGACCGGTGACTTATCAAAACACATGATCACCCACACGGGCATAAAAAGTCATCACTGTGACATATGCGGCAAAGCATTTAGTAGAAGACGAGATATGCTCGCCCATAAAAGAAAATTACATAATTTGAGCAATTTAAACGAACGCAGCGAGGAGGAGGATGAAGAAATTGTGGATACGGTAGTCAATGATGCTTTCAAATGTCCCGATTGTGACAAGGAATTCGAATCGGCAGTCGGCCTTAGTGTTCACTTTCGTACACATGGTTCTAATAACTTGTTGAATTTGCCATTGGGTAGCACACATCATGCGCCACAACTGCCCCCACCACCACCACCACCAACACATCCACATGCTACGGCTACTCACCACTATCATCACCATGGGCCGCCGCCACCACATCCACACCATAACGGTTTACATGCTCATCCGCATCATTTGGGTTTAAATACAGCCGCCGCCTCATTACAGGCTAACGCTGGGCCTGCAAGCATGTCTATGGCTCACATGCTAGCGGTCGCAGCCCCGCCACCACCCCCGCCTCCCAATACAGCCATGGGTCAACAGAATTCTTTAACCATAATGCATACCACTCAAAGGTTGCATCCCTTTTAAGGAATGACTAGGAAGATGGACAAATACGGATTGATCGACCAAAGTCTCGTTGGTTCGTTGACAACGTATGTGCTTAGTGGAGATGAAAATTTGATTAAAAATAATAAATACATAATGGAATCTCTGAAATGAACTTATTATTACAAACCGAATGATATAAGAAGTAGAAGACGGATTCTGTTGTTATGAATCTAGACGTTTTTGAACTTACCTAAAAGCAACCAAATGTCACTTCGCGAACAATTTGTGATACGCCCATTTTCAATAACAAAAGCCTAATATATGCTACAGTTTTTTCTTTGTATACATCACGAATATCAATGAGAACTCTCGTTAAATCTCAATAAAAATGCATTTAATGTGTATTACTTTAATGTTTTTTTAATAAGGAGAAACATTGGATTGTTGAAGTGTCATTACGGAAACATGTAGCAACAATAATCAAGTGCAAACAGGCCGGACCTCGTTTATCTCTCCTACTGAAGATTTCAATCATGAGCAATTTTACTTTATATTAAAAAATTATTTAAGCGTTAATCCGTAAATAAATGCTTTGCCATTTAACCACAAAAGAAAAAAGGATTTTATTTTTCTTATATACATTGTCTGATGTTGGAGTGTGGTTGAACTTATGAAGAAAGGGTAGACTCCTGATTTTGAGGCATGCTTGAAGATCGGATATCAGAACCTTGAACGACAGCTGCGCTAATCTTTCATATTTACATTTATTAAAAACATATCTGGCACACTTATTAACAATATCCTCCAACTTATTGCTAGAGACACCGCATCCACATGAGACGTGGGCGGCACAAGGAGACATTTAACCAGTCTCAATTTAGCGCCGGTATACACGAAGAAATCCACAGCTTCAGAATGTTCCTTATCGTAAAATTAACATGGTCTTTACCATTTTAATGAACGTTGAGCTGAGAACCAACGGTAGAGACCGTAGTAACAAAGTCAGTTTATTCATAAGGAATCAAGCAAGGAGTTGGAGTTATAACCGACGAGTGAAATAACAATGAGGTTAGTTTTAGTAGAATTTAACTCGATTGAAGTTATTAAACCCAGATCAGTGAGTAATGCGATGCAAATCTTCATTGCTGCGCCGGACCAGATCATCCAGCACACCGCGCGGGCACAAGAGATAGATCTGTGAATCAAAAGTAAATAAAAGGATACGATAATTGTGACAATGTACAACCAAACCGTGCAAAGGTTCTGAACAAGATAGGGCCTAATATGGATCATTGCGGGACACCAGAAGTGATTACTTTTAATTCAGAGGTGGAGTTATCAACAACCCAAATAATAAGACCAGATCAGGTTAACCGTAACCGGATTGAGTTCAGAATAATAATCAAGTCTTTGCAACAATAAACTGTGGTCGACATTGCCAAAAGCTTTAGAAAAGTTAATCATTACAAAGATGGTCAACTCGGCTTAATAAAACGTTGTCATATTAGATAATCGTAATTGCAATTCAAACTTTTGCTTTTTGCAATCACATCGCCCAGTACGATCATTGGTTATATTTTCACTAAGCTCACTTGTGCTTTTTCATACAGGAACCTGCAGACAAATATCTGCGTCAAACCGAAAAATTTACTTGGAACGAAATGATTCGAACAGATATTCAGTTCTGCGCTAAATCAAGTGAAAATTCACAACGGTTTTGGGCGAGGTGGCATTATTTAAAGAGACATAAATTTTGCTTATTTTGTCTGAAAATACGCAGCCTTAACCGCTGACGCATAGAGTGTGAAAAAACGCAGCGCCCCGGTTTCAAGAAGGTTTCTGAGGCAAATTTAAGAACATTAGAAACGGAAGGGTGGATTGCGTGGTAGACTGAAAATTGTATAAAATAATTTTATAATAAAAATTAAAAATTTTTTTCCAAAGTTTTATGAAATTTCATTTTTCCTAACTTGCATTAGAAAAATAGTCCAAAGTCTCTGATAAATTAAAACGCCTTTTTTCACATTATGAAAATAAATTTTTTTGCTTTAATATATGTATACATTTTAAATAATTTCATAATTACTTCTTTTGTTTTCACTTTCTCTTTTTGCTTTGTTTTTTCTTTTTTAATATGATTATAAAGGGATGTATTATGAATTATTTTTTGCTTGCTTAAACTTAACATAATTTTCATTTTATTTGCATTTATTCTGCAATTCATTCGCTTTGACATAATATATAATACATATAAACGTTACAATTAACAGAAACTAAACAAAACTATATTTATTAATTTACTATGGTTATTATGCATTGAAGAAACTTTTTTAAAGAATTATTAGAAGAGAATTACTATTAAAAAACTACTACGGCAAGCGATTACAAAATATAACATAAAGATAAACGCCTACAAGTTACAATTAATTGCTTTTAAATACCATTTAACCAATTCACATAATAGTCTAAAGGCTAAGCCCTTTTTTGTTTTTTCGTTTAATTAAATAATTCTTTTTCGTTTTAATCCGATAGAAACTTATATATACATATATATATATATGTATATATAAACATTAAAAATTATTTCTTTTCACAATTTTTTCGTATATATATATATATATATATAATTAATCATTCATTCATAATTGTTGACAATTGTCTGTTTTGTTGTTGTTGTTGTTGTTGTCGTTTTTATAGCACCTTGATATCACTGTTATTATCTATGTTATTACAACTTGAGTCTATTAAAAAAAAATGTTTTTTTTTTTTCAATAATACAAAATTTAAATTAAGCTGCTTTAAATCTCTTTAAAATTAATTTAAGATAAACAAAGAATTAAAACTTAACCATAAACTTAATGAAAATTTTCAATAACCACCATTACAGATGTAGGAATTTGGGGCAGCAGGCATAGAAAATTATTAAAAACGTAACTAAATCCTTAGGAAATGTATAAAATTTCTATAAACTAAGTTGATTCTCGTTAAGTTGACAAAAGCTAACAAAACTAGAAAAATATGTATTTCGAAAACAGTAGTAATAGACTTAAGAGGTCTAAAATAGGGACGGGCTGGCTGGAGGGCTGACTAACTATCCCAGAATTTGTTTGTTTTTATTAGTTTATATCCTTAAAGCTAACTATATGCCTTCCTTCCTTCTACGTAAATGTCACTCCCAAGTATTACACATTTTTTCTTAATTTTTACTTAATTTTTTTTTATTGCACTATTATTTTTTTTTCATTTTTTGAAAATTTTTATATGAGTGCAGTTAGTTCTAAGGGATCTTATTTATTATGCTATGAAATTTTGACTTAGTGTGAACAATTATAATATATTCATAGTTTTTAAGTGATAGAAATGGTGGTTATTTTACAAAATCATACATATTAAAATCTTTATTTTTTTAAATCACTTTGTTGTAATCATTTTGAATAAAAATAAAAAAATATATCATATCTTTATTATTTTTTGTAATAAATCTAAAAATATATGCACCCATTTGTTCTGATTGTTTTTTTAAAGTGTATCTTCTGTTGTTGCATTATTTCTAACTTATTTCCTAACATTCACTTAGCTGTTCCTTTTTTTAAACGTTAAACAGTTAGTATTTCTAGCAATAATTTATCTTATTCTAATAAATCTATAATACATACATAGATCAATTGTACAATTTTTATGATAATTATTATTTCTATTTATATTTAAAGTGCAATTTCCTTAACGTTGTTGCATTTTGAAGCCATTATTAAAATTTCATTAAAATTGTATTAACTCCTAATAAATTTCGTACATTCTCGTTGTATTTAATAAGCACAACCTTTGAAGCACAGATGTTCAATTTTTCACCGGCGCATAGGAGTTGTAAGCATGTCGCCTTTTCCAGGAAATCTGACATTTTCAGTTCACGCATTAGATTTTTGGCGGGACTTACTGACGATGACGACGGATATATCTAAAAAAAATAGTATTTTTTCTTTCAAATAACAGACAAGTAAATACAAGCCAAGCAAGGCCGACCTTTAAACATTCCACACCATTTCGTCTAAAACAATTACTCATACATTTTCGTACTGATAATATTATACCAAAAAATATACTTTGTGTAGTGTTGATTTTTCTACGTTCTACATTTCACGTTTATACCTCTTTAACATTTATGCTTAGGCTAAAAACTTATTCAACCGTACTATCTACCTATGCCTCTCATTCCTTATTTACACCGCATTCCTTTTCTTGTTGACCATCACACGGAATACTCACAACTCTGTCATCTTGACTTAAAATTGTACCGATTTTACCGTCACAAACGAAGCGACCGATCATGCTTTAAAATTAGCCGCTTACTATATTGTTTCAAAGGAAATGTCACTTAACTTAAACAAATTCACGTCCGTCACTACGCATCTATCAATGGGTAGAAGTATAACAACCATATAGAGAATCTTACATCTTAGAATGATTTTTTCATAGCCGCCAGGTTTAGTCAATAAATTCTCCACTAAGACGTAGTCACCAATATTACATGCTTCACAAATACGATTACGATCTTTCAATTTCTTATCATAATCTATACAGTCCACCTCAGTCCAGGAATGTACGCTTTAAATACGTCGTCATGATGCATTCGTAAAATATTCGATTGTACTCTCTCTTGTACATAAAACAATTAATTATGACCAGATTTCCTATACGGAAGACAAATAGTTATCTTATAAAATGCACTCTCCTCCCGTATGCCAATTGCGACCTTATCTTACTAGCAGCCCCATTTGTATGTTGACAAATAGATAAATTCTGTTCGAACGTATTCTTCTCTAGAACTCAACTGTTTTATGTTCTTTTTCTGTGAGCCAGCAAATCAACAACAGATGATTTACCGAGTTAAGTGAAAAAGGTTCAATGGGAAAATGAATTTCTTTATTTGAACCTTAATAAAGTTGGTGGTTAGCTGGATTGTATTGTAAATGTATATTCATATATATGTACATATTTTGCCTGTTATGACGTCCGCCACGTAACTATAATCGTTTCGCGGGAAGTGACGTTTCCAAGTCTAAATTATTTTTCTTGTTTTATTTTCTCGACTTTTGATGTGACCTGTTCTGAACTTTTATTTAGTTTCCAAATGATTTCGAAATGATTTCCTGTAAAGTGAATTTCGAAATGTGAGATATGATGGAGTGCAAGTGTGTGTATGTAGCGTCTAGTCTAAAAAAATGGAATCATGACGCATCAGATTTGAGATTGCATAATACTGATCTAATTTCTAGGACGTAAGGATGAGTTCTACTTTAGGGAAACGACTGCAAAGCGGATAAGACAAGCTTCTTCTGGGATCGAGTACTTGCTAAACGCATAGCTATTAAGATGGCAAGACTTTCAGTCGAAAATACACAACCAATTCATTAGTAAATATGAATGCAAAATGTCTTCATTTGGCACTAACTAAATTCGGCTCAATGCTGGAGTAACTGTGGATTTCCGCACAGACCAGAATTTGATTACAAGCTGGACATTATGTGAGGAGTAGGAATGTCGAATAACTTATGTGTATTGATGAATGAGGAGGAAGGTAAATGAAATGTAATGCCAAATGATTCTTATTAAACAAAATTTTATTAGAGGCGAAATTAGCAAGTGAACGAAACCTTTCGGGTAGATGCATAACATTTGCCATTTGTTTTAGGCCTAATGTGTGAGCGGAATTAGTGAGCAAGCGTATTCTAGTTTTCGCCTTACTAGCCGGAAATATAATTCGATTGTACGCGAAGGTTTGGAACTCCCAAGAAATTCCACAAAAGGATCTTAGGATGTTAGTTAGTTGGATGCATTGACGCTTTTATATAGGAGGATGAATAAAACGTAAACTGATTGACGTGGTCCAAGTTTAGTAAAACAGTCCATTTTTCTTACAAAGATTACAGGCTTTTCAAGTTTTTAATATGTATACTAGAAAATTATTTCGAATATACGGTTATATGATGTTAACTTTTTTAAAATCCCTTTCAGTTGTTTGTATACGACTATCTAGAAGATGAGTGCAAAAACATGAGAGTGAAGAGTGTGCAAACATGTTCGAAATAAACAATCATATCAGATTTTTTGAACAAATATTTCACAGGGCGTTTAAAAAAATGAATATGTATATATTCAGCTAACTTTATAAACGCCACAAACGAGTTTTTGGGTTTTTTAAATGCTTCCGAAACATATAAAAGCGCTGCAAGAAAGCTACAGAAACTAATATATTGTTATCGTAAAAGACTGAAATTTCTTTTTAGGAATTCGCTAAATCTACACATAAAATCACATAATTAATAAATACTGAAAAAATATGAAAATTAGATATCAATCGTATTGCCCATGTGATAGGTTTCCAATTGTCCATTACGCGTAACTTTCGATTTCTTTGTCTTAGCTATGTATGGGAATTGCCATAACAAGAGCTTATATATCGCGGGATAGAGAATGAAATATTTCTGTAGCAGTTCATATATAGTATAATGTGCATTGAAGAGAATATAAAAGTTGTTAAAAAATTGTCTGATTCTCAATTTATATTTAGAGGCTTTAATTCGACTTTCCTCTCAGAGTTGCCTGTTGTACCTCTCATTGTATTTCTTTTCTTTGTTATTTGTAAAATTTCGAAATCACATGTACTCACCTTATTTAACAATGTGTCCTTGGATTTGACTTTTAATAAATTGCACAAATCGCTTAGCAAAACCCATTTTTCGGTGACGCCTTCATCCTTTAGTAGATATAAAGGTGGTAGCAGAACATCAGCTTCCTCAAATTCAAACATCTCACCTTCGCTATCAGAATTTTCCACTAATATCTCCGGCTTATTATTGTTAAATAGACGTAAGGAGTTGAAACGATCAAAATTGTCAAGTACAACGGCACACTTATCCATAATCGGATTTAAGTTGGATTCCCCGTGCTGCTGCTGGATTTGTAAATTGCCGCAACCACTGGCACCATTGTCCACAAGCAAATTGTTGTCATTATTATTACTTGTAGTAGCAGTAGAGACGTTAACTTCACTTTTGCTTGAAGTCGAATGGGATGAACTTATATTGTTTACTTGGTTCTGTTGCTTTTGATTTTTATTCAATGTCATCTGAGTGGTATTGAATGAACTTCTACGTAAAAGAGCTCGATTCATATCACAAGTAGATACGGGAGCACCCTCGAACACATCGTAGCCGCATATACTTAGATCTGGAAAGGATGCGTACTTTAGTATTATTGCATTTTTTTTTTTACACTCACTTTACCAAATATCTGCCAAGGGCCCAAAAATTTCCAAGGTGTACGTTCGGGCCCTGTAGTTGCTTGTACATCAATTAAATGATTTCTTAAAATATCACGCATCGTTGTGCTTGAAGCTAACATTAATGGCGTTTGACCTGCAAACACAATAACATTTACTTTTGTTAAAACAAATGAATATAATTGGCAGGACAGGACATCAATTCGAAATTCATGTTGCTGTCAAATGTTTTAGCATAATAATTTAGGTTTCTGATGAAACAAAACATATATAAATAAAAATATATTCGATCCATACCATGGGGATAGTGGATAATGTGAAAGTATTAGTAATGAGAGATAGTTATAGATGAGTAATCGATAATGAAAAACATACAATGCATGATTAGCAACGCCCAGAAGGAAACATCAGAGTATATATATTCTTAATCAGCATCAAATTCTAAATCGTCTTAAGCATTTCCATCAGTCCGTCTGTCCAATATCTGTTGTAAACATTCTCCTGGCCGCAAAAATCAAGCTCTGGAATTGAAATTTTGCACAAACATTGGAAGTTCTGGCACGCAGGTTGGTATTGAAAATGGGCCAAATCAGTCAAAGTACACGCCTGCAGCACCGCGTAAACTGAAAACATCTCCGTTTCTCAAAAGGTAGGAAAAATTGATTTTTTGCTCACTACTCATAAACTACAGCAGATATATGTACACAAATTTGAAAGCATACGCTATGAACGATGCTAGAGAATTCGTGCACAAAAATGGAAAAAATAGACCGCCTCTATCCAATATTATAATGTATCAAAATTGAATTATTTTTTCAATAACTTTATAACGCACAGAAACAAGCTTCAAACATTCTCTATAAAGTATATAAATTCTTGGCCAGTTTCAAATTTGGAATGCATCTAAACATGTCCGCTTATTTCTCTGTCCATCTGTCCGCTTGCGCCACTTTGTAGCATTTGTGGTAAATATTCTCCCGTGAAGGAAAATGAAGATATCGCCAACAAATTTGTAGAAGAGTTCGGAATTGACTTAAACTTTTCAAAGGATATGCCTACAATGCCCACATGCTTATACGACAAAAA
>NW_023998433.1:1541633-1553126 GCF_014805625.2 Glossina fuscipes | reverse complement strand
CCCATTGCCCGCGATAAAGGAAGTAATATAACATCATTACTGCACTCAACATTTATGGAAGAATTATATTTTGCCTGAGTCTCCTAATTCGATACTTTTTAAACTTTTCTTCTCTTAAAATATTCCGTACACTATATATTTCATGTTAGACTCGCTGTTTTTATTGCAGATGTACGTTGAGATCTAGTTATAAATATTAAAGTTACACCTATGTTCTCAACCATTGAATGGACCTTTATATGTGAATTGCAGTCCCGAGAATGAATTCTCCTTAATTGAATCTTAAATAGTAATAATAGAATAAAAAATATTGAATTAATTACATAAAGGTGAGGCAAACAATGAATGTAGCAGTAATTGTGGAACAATGGATGAAACATCGATATTGCGAATAAAGGATAACTATTAGTAGGTTTGGGGTATTGTATACGCTCCTCTAAACAAGCTGTTTTATAGTGTGACCGTAGCCTTAAACAAATATTGAAAATAAAAAGAGGAATATATCCCCTTTACCTGAATAAGTAGCCAATAAAGGATCTGCCCCGTAGGCTAAGAGCAGGCGTACAATTTCTTCATGATCGTTGTCACTAGCCTCGTGTAAGGGTCTTATACCGGAATGTGCCGCCTCTGAATGATTAGCACCATATTGTAGAAGGACGCGTGCTATATCCAGCCAACCATTAGTGCAGGCCTCATGTAATGGTGTATAGCCGGCATTGTCTTTTTGATCCGGGTTCATACCTATGCGATCCAAGCAGTAAACAATTACGTCAATATATCCTTGGCGGGCTGCTTTATGCATTGTACTCTGACCGACACCCTTATTCAGAACCCATTTCTGTATCTCTCGGCTAACATCGTCTTCGGTTTTCACTTTTGATTCATCCTCGTCGTTGTCAATTTTTTCGTACCTCAACGAGTTTGATAGATTTGTTGAAACAATTGTAGAACAATTTGGCGTTGAATTATTATTAACGCTAGCCCCAGTAGTTGGTTTTTTCTTTTTACGTATATAATCAAAACCAGAACTTCCTTTTCGTCTCAAATATTTGCCACGTCGTTTCCGATATGTATGGCTTCGGGAAGAGTCGTGAAGTAAATCGATTTTAACGCCATCTTTACTAACACTACTACCACCTACACTGTTAACGTCGTCAGCATCCATCAAGCCACAGCTTTCAGTATCTTCTTCAGGTTTTGCATAGATGGCTGCTTGTTTTGGCGGCGCCAGTTTTCGAGCCGTTCGATTAAATCTCCCTAACTTATCTTCATTTATCACAATGTTCATCTGTTGCAAAAATTGTTCATATTTTTGTTCATATGTCATGCGTTCACCTCCGGCTTCATTTGATTGTACCATTTCAGGCGGCGCTGAGGCAGGTCTATCGTCACCTACAAATATTTCACGTATATTTTCGCGTTTTTGTTGCATTTTAGATTCTGTACGTGTTTTAGTTGGCAACACCTTGGTTTCGAAAATACTAAAATGACGCTTTTTACCACTTTGGGATTCATTGTCATCGTCATCGTCTTCATCGGAATCCTTTTTCAATGCTGGTAGCATCTGCAGTTCACTAGACTCAGTAGTTTGTGATGTCTCGCTAAACATGCTACAATTATTCGCAGAATTTGATGACCTAAACGTACTAATGTTTCTAGAAGGTTTTGCTGACGTTATGGTAGTATTTGACTTATTTCCATGCACCGCAGATGCCGTAGATTTAGTAACACGCGAGTGTAACATATCTATAAACGATAAATGCTCTTCTTCCTTCTCTATCTTAGCGGAAGTTGCTGCTTTTTTAACCATTGTCAGTGAATTTTTTTCTACACCAGATTTACGTTCAGAATTTTTGCTCTTCTTAACGCAATTATTTGGGACATCAACGTTTCGCTCTAAATCAGGTAGAGAAGCAGAAATTTTATGATTTCCCGGGTGTTTTATGGATATTAAACTTGGCGGTACTTTTAAGGCTCTTTTAAAACGATAAACTTCCATCAACATATCGTTTGAGCGTTGATCACTACACTTAGAATTTGGAGACTTATGCTTTAAGTCTTTGTCGTTCCAAGTCTTTTGCGAGTTCAATTGCTCTTTCGTTTTAAAAATGTTTAGGTTGCTGCCATTTTTTTCCAACTTAGCCTTTAGGCGAGTGGACTTCATGATGCCCGCTTCCCGACTCAAGCCTCCGGCATCTACTATATTCGTAACATTATTTGTATATTTTTTTACATATTTTCGCTTAATTTTTGTAGTAGAATTACGTATAATTTTGTCATTGCGTAAAACTTTGCTGTTGGCCAACTGCATTTCTAGCTCTTTCTTTCGCTTAGAACGTGTCATCGTGTTTAAATTGCTTTTTATAAATTTTGACTTGATTTTGGTTTTCTCATCCCCATCTTGTTTACTGGACTTCTTATCTTCCCTTTCTTCGCTGCTACTGTTCTCACTGCTGCCTTGGTTCTTGCTAACGTTTTCATTTCCAATGCTATCTTTTTTAACATCTTTTTTAATGGGAGTAGCTGTCGATTTTTTTGAGGAATCTTCCCCACTTTCCTCTTGTTTCTCTATGTTATCGTTTAGTATTTTAAAGCCTTTTCTTTGAATATTCTGCGAATTTCTTTCCCGTCTCTTCTTTGATTCTTTAGTCGTTTTATTGTCAAGTTTCGAACTTTCAGAGAGCTTTTCCGCATCTGTTTCGGTTGTGGAATCTGATCCACAATCTGAAAAATGATTCTTATCTGCCATCGAACTGGAATTACTACTATTGTTGCTTGTGTTTCTATTACTTTTTTCTCGTAATTTACTTTTCAGCGTTGGTTTCTTTAACCTTTCGGTTTTCCTTTTATCCAGCTCATCTTCTGACTCTGAAGTAGTATCTTTAGCCTTTAAACGTTCCGCTATACGCTTTTCTTGCTGTAAACGTTTCTTTTCGCGTTCAGACTTATTAATTTTTTTGGGTAGAGTTGGGGAAGTTTGTGAGTTTTGAGATTCAAACGCTAACGATCTGAAAGTCATACTAGAGTCCGCACCTTCAAATCGCAGAAACGAGCTGTGAGTATTGTCGGCTGATTCTATATTCGAGTAATTACCATCTTCTGATCCTTTCATTAAATTAGTATTTGCATTGGAAATTGCTGGCTCCACTTCGTCTAAGGGCTTCTTGTTGTTATTAATTGCCAATGTACGTTTCTTGCTAATAGTGGAACGGGTTTGTAGTTGCTCCATAAAATTATTACAGGTGTTATTCCATCCAAGAAGACTGCTTTCATTGAATTGATCATTCAATCCCGGTATAGGCGGTGAATCAATATTGGGTACGGCTACAATTGATGCATCTTGTTCAATCTTTATTGTTACCTCCTCGTGTTTATCCACAATAGGTGGTGAGATGACTGCGGAAGGAGTGCTAGGTATTGGTGGATTGAATGTAAAACCTTTTAGTTCCGCTTTAGTGCGTATACGGGAAGATGATTGTTGCACGCTGGGAGCAATTTCTACCTTGTTGGTTGCTACCGTACACTCCACCGTCGAAGTCAAAGGTTGCTGTTTGCAAATATCAACTGGTTTGTAATTTCCGCTATTTGCTTTAACGGTTGGCCTTGAAATGGTAGGTGTTGTACTTATCGGAGCCACAGATACAATTTCTGCTTGTATAGATTTTTCAGCTGCTGTTTGTGATAAACTTTCCGCATCATGACAGTTGCGTTCATTTACTGCTATTACCGAAATATCTGCTGGACGCATAGGAACTTGTGTTTTAATTGGGGATTCTATATGGCGGCTTTGTTTTTGTAGAGGTTCCATTCTTTGAGTATATTCTTGCAGATGACGTTTGCGACCCAAAAAATTTGGATTTTTTTCACAGGCTAGCGTGTATGCAGATGGTTGACAGCTTGAATTTGATGAGGGAGAGATCTGTGCAGCTTGTGGGTAAAGCGTTTTTGCAATTCCAGAACAAGACGTTCTAGGTGGCAGGGCCATAATACTAGTGTCTGGTGGTAATCTTTCCACAGCAGTTAATGTGTGTCTGTCTGAAGAATTAGGTTCTGTTTTAATAACACTTGTGTAAGGATTAGTTTCCAAAATAATTGGTCGATTTTGAGTGCTAGGGGGAGCATACCTATCAGCGTGCGCCGCGGGTTTTGAAGCAGTTTTAATGACCAGTGAACTTTCAGAGCTCATCAAAGATTTATTATGATCTGCGTTGCAGTCAACAGGTAAAGACCTGGACGCTGGAGTAGAATAAGACATCGCAGGAGGAATGTGATGGGAAACAATCGATTCTGATTGAGGATAGTTAAGTGTAATCGGAATTGGCGGATGTTTGGGCGGTGTGTAATTATGCCGATCATATGAATTTACTCTAGATGAAGGTGGTACAGGGCCGTTTGAGGTTGACGGTTCCATTGCATGCAATGAAAAATTTGGAGTGAAATCGACGCGGGGCAATGTGTAGTGACTATCTACATGGCTGGAAGAAGAACTGCTCGCTACTGTACGATTTGATTGTTGGTGTTGTTGTTGTTGGTATTTGTATTCTGTGGAATCAGCCTTTGTTTTTACAGTGCGCATTGAGAGATCCAAAGGAGAGGAAGAAGTTGACGATGGTATTGCCTTTTCATCTTCCTGTTTAATTATAATACCTCGACTTGTTTCAGGAATTCCTACCATTCCAGACGCTGCAACGCTGTGTGGAAGCATTACGAGTGATGTTAAAGGTTTAACGGGTGACAAATCATGTCTCAGAGGTTCACCACGATGTACCGAAACTCTATCGTCAGCTGAAGAATGTGTCAAATGTGGACCAGACGCAGGTATAATAGGAACTCTACTAGGGGGATTCATGGATACCGCGGGGGAATTTCGTAAAGCATCGACATTGAGAGCTTTTTTGATAATCTTCATATTGAGTTCATCTTCAGAAGTAGCATTTCTTATGGCAAGGGTACGGTTAATAAGCTCCCGATAATTTGGTTTTTTTTGTTTGCTTTGAGATTTTGGAAGAGCTCCGATTACGTTTGCGGATGATATAGTTGTTTTCGCGGTAATAGGCTGATGCTGTTGTAAATGAATAGATCTTTCATAATTCTGATGTTGCGGACTTACAATAATCTCATGATTTCTTAGCGTAGCAGATGTTTGATGTGGCGGTGTTTGTGCATAAGGAGGCAAAACATTATGCTGATGTATAGCCGATTGCGGTGGTGGAGGTCCAGTTTGGGAGGTCATGTAGTCATTGTGCTGCAATTGCGTTTGTGATGTTGTTGAGAGAAGAGAAGAAGGTGAAGGAGAAGCCGCTGTAGCAACAGCCGGGGATGGAGCGCTATGAAAGTTACTATCGTAATAATATCCTGTTTGTTGCTGACTGCGCTGGCTTGGTGCTCTACTCGGCGGAGGAGTGTTTTGATTAATTAAACCATGTTTACCCGAAGTTACCGTGTCCGGTGTCGACAACTTAGCATATTTGGTGGGATAACAATGCGGCGATTCTACTCGATAATTGGGAGTGGTCGAACCTGCAGTATATGGTGATGAGGAATTTGAGAGAGAGGAGGTATCTTTGCAATAGCTATCTGTAGTAGGTGGAGGTGTATTATATGGATTAACATAAATATTACGTGCTGATTGCACAGTTTGCGGATGACTTGTATAAGTTTCAATTTCTTCTCTTTTGACATACTCAACTATAGTATTTTGAGCGCTGGCTGATGGAGGAGCCAATAGCACTGATGCCTGCGTTTTCGCACCAAGCACGGAAGACTGCTGTTGCATGTGGGGAGGAGGCGGTGCTAAGGAAGCTTTAGAGTACGGATAATGCAGGTGTGTTTGCTTATTTATAACGGGAGACATTTCTGGCGGATGTATTTTAGAGGTAGATTGACTTGCAGCAGGATAATAATTGACTGGATTTGTCCTTGAGTAAGACGTCGCCGAAGTCATTGATGACGTCGATTGTAAAGTGTATTGCGGTGATTCTCTTTGTGGTGGATTGCTATATTTATCCGAATGTTGTTGTACTATAAAAGAGTTCCCACTAGTGGGTTGTATATGTAAAGGACTTTCTCTTAGTTTGGCGTATTCTGCTTGCTGAGGGGAGCCTCTGGTAAATTTGTCGGAACTAAATTGCGGCGTTGACATATATAAATGATGGTGAGGTGTATTTTGATCTTCAGGCGAAAAAATTTGCGGACATTTTCTAGCGTAGTTTGGACTTGGATGTTGATCCTTGGAAGCAGGTAAATTGCTAGGATTAATTACATGGTGATCGATAGGAAGAGTTCTGCCTGCAGGTAGAGCAGTGTTTAAATGATTTTGTTCGTGGTGGAGATGATGATGATATTGGGGCGGATGTTGGTGATTATCATAAAGTGGGGCGGTGGCGGCGGAAGCGCTAGGGTTGTATGAAACCTTTGCATTCGAGGAGTATTTCGGTTGTTCATAAATGCGTTCCTTATTGACAGAAGAATATAAGTTACTGTTTACGTTGGCCACGGAGGTTACGCCAATCGTTCCAACGCGGGGTTGTACGCTTGCGGGCGCATTCGTGAGCAATGTTGGCGGTGGCTGGTGATAAGGTACAGAGTGCGTTGATGGTAGAGAGCTAGTTTGACTTGACTGTGGTATTGGAGATGGCGGTGGTGGCTTATAACTTTGCCCAAATGCACTGTCCACTACAGTGGATCTCCGATTCATAGTAATATCAATTTGGGGCTGTGCTCTCAAACGATGATGATCATCCGCAAATGGTGCAGCTGCAGCAGTTGTTGAATTATGTGACCAGTACGGTACTCTATTACCACCACTTGTGTTATTGCCATCACTGTTAACCATGCTGGAAGGTTGTGTTTGTAAGATTTGCAGCCCATGTGGCTGTTGTAGAAACATTGGACTTTGCCGCAACGTTGTACGAGCTGGCGGAGCCAATGGCGGCTCTTGTGCTACGCAATAATCTTCTCTCTGAGTATGTTCATTTACAAGTGTTGTCGTTGTCCCCCAGTTATCATCAGCTGTGTTGCTACGACAAACATTGCAGATAATATTGCTACCGCTACAAACACAAGACTGCTTGCGTGTATTACTGTTACTGCTATTGATTGCTCTAGTGTTATTCGCATAATATTGGCTATGTGCTGTCATGTTTGGTATCTCTCGGCCATAATAAGCTGTCCGAGAACGGTTGTCATTGCTGCCCATAAAATCGTGATGTCGAGTTGGATCCATAGTGCTGTAGAATTCTGTAATTAAGATAAAAGTGAACAAAACTTGTAAACAACAGCGACGTTTCTTGATGCTGGTAAATCTACATCTACTCTATCGTTTAAAAATTCTCTTAAGCTAAGTTTTAGAAAGCTTAGCTGCCATTGAACTTTTTGCATCTATAATAAAGCCTAAGGCTATATATATGGAGTTAACAATACGGTATTCCCGCCCATTACCATCCACGCATTTAATACAAATAATTGGAAGAATCTTCAGCAGTCAACCTAAGTTTTAAGGGTGCATCCGAAAAAAAATGCTTTTAAGAAATATGTTGCGCTGTATTTAAAAATATCGCGCAACGTTTAAAAATTCAAATCAATCATGCTTGATTATGAAAACTCTGTATGTATTTTTTACAAAAATTACAGTCATTGAGATACTTTTCGCTTTGCTCGGCTAATTTACAGATTTCGTTGGAATTAAGGATTGAGGAGCGGTCTTAACAAAAATTAAACCGAAAATTAGATAAATGTAACTTTTATTTAACCTGAAATGTTGAATACTACATTCCCTCAATGGACTATTAATTGACATAATAAATAAATGAAACAAGAAAATTTGTAAAAAAAACATTTCCAAGAAACTAAAAACTCAACGACAGTATGCAAAAGTTCAATATGAAAATTGGAAACTAGCCTTAACTAAGTACGATCCGCATTTAATGACAATGGAGATTAGAGAGTCTGATAGGGATGCTTCGAGACATGCCTGTGAGCTTGGGAAAGCAAACCAGCTCAAGTTTCGCTAGGAGTATTCAGATATTTTTCCTACGAAAATATGCGTAAACTTATCTATATCATATATGTCTTTTGGAGATATTGCTAGTTTATATTAACCAAAATTTGTATAATTTAAAAATCGCATGTGATCATAATTAAAAAGCGCTATTGGAAAGGAGAGAGAAAATATCCCGAAAAAAAACGATGCTTGCATACTGAAACAGAAACAACCACGCAAATAATATAAAACACCAGCTATCTGAGGTAAATGAACTTTATGCAAGGTCGCTTTGATGTACATCGCTCATTGTAAGAAAATAAGCAAAAAGCAAGCGAAAGATTACACTCGACTCGAACCGAATCTTCTGATACCCACCATCTAGGTTATTACATTTAAAGAATATGATAAATCCTCATATGTAAATATAATAAAATTTATATTTCGTTAAAAATGTGACGCAATTTTATGATCATTGCTAATATCAATGATTAACTTTCAAATTTTATTTGCAATTGCAGTTATTATCGGGCATGTAAAATACATTTACGATAACGCTTACAACTTATAAGTAGGATAGGATTGTGTTTCTGCTACATTTCAATTTCATTTATCCATAGATGACTTTTTATAATATTAAATGCAAGATGCGGCTCCAAGTTTTATGGACTCAATTTGTTATTATTATTTTCAGACAACGATGGACTACGAACTGTAATCTTAAAATTACAAGTACGATAAATATATTCATGTTAGCAAAAATCGAAAACTGTTCAAATATTGAAGAATAATTAAATATTTTTACTTAATATAATATAATTCCTTTTATAACTTTGATGTGCCTGTACAACGTCCTTCATTATTCGTGGACAAACTTGAAAAGATTTGGCAATTTTTCTTAAGATTAATGCAAATTTTTTAGCTTAATCTATGAAAAATTCTCGTAACATTCTTTTAACGTATTACGGGAATTTCCTAAAAAATAAATATTTTACGGAATTTATTCAAACTGTTATGCGAGTCGATACTTGTAATGACACTGGTAGCATTGCCATCCCTTGGTGTGAATTTATTGCAGACACTTACTTTTAAAATGGTTTACCATATATTCCTAGTTACTAAGCATATTACGAAAACGGTACTGTGTTCGCCTGTAATGTGTAGACTGTCATTAACATCTATTCATGCTAATGTATTCTTCAAAGGGTAGAGAGCTCCACGTGTCTTTGCAAACATCCAAAAGTAAACTAATCGATGCTAAGTCTGTGAAACAATGATTTCTGACTACAAGGGCATAATGAAATGTATTGCAGAGAGACGAGACTTAGATCTATGCATACAACCCGGAAACAACCGACCAATCTAATGCATATAGTGCAAAAGATGAGCTAAGACCAAAAAACCGCCCCAAACTCGCTCAAAAATCAAGGTCGTGTTGACAGTTCTATTTAATTGTTGCTACGTTACATATTATAAATCTTTTTTACTTGTCCAAACTGTTGATAATGAATGAAATATTTTTTTTGTTTTATAAACAAATCCACTTTACTTTTGATCCCAGTAGCATTTATTTATAAGAGAATCTTTTATACGCATAGCCGAGACGTTATTCCTATTGTTACAGATATCTCAAATCGAGTTCGTTCCAACTAATCGATTTTCCCCAAAAAAAATAATTTCCCTAGAAAGGAAAAAACCCAAGTGCGCATATGTGGCGCGTCAAGCATCTGTCGGCCGCGGAAACGATTGATGCCATCAACGTAGGTAATAGTAATATGCTTGTAAAAATGTATATAAATAGACTATTTGCGGAAGGCAGAGTCAGTCGAAGAAGAACATTTGGGTCGAAAAATAATATTAGAGTTGAAGAGTCGAGAGTATTGCCACAGTAAAATGTAAATAGTCCTACCCTTAAAGAAATTGATTGTAAATAAAAGAGTCTTGTAGTGAAAACGTGCAAGTGTGTATCTCTTAAAAAGAATATCCGCGATCCAGTGATAAGAACCAAATCTAGAATTGAATTTCATAACACTATATTCATTTTATGAAAGTGTTTGCAATATTTAAAAGTAAGCTTCAAAGTACATGTATCCTTGATTAGTATCGACTTCCTAATCGATTTAGTTATGGCTGTTCGTCCGCTCTACATAATAATCGTTTTTTCGATTGCAAGATTTAAGTTATCGACTTCTAGATTGCAAAAATTTTGGAAGCATTTGTATGCAGTTTGATATTGAAAATGTGCGGGCTACTCGGAAAACACGCACTCGCAAACAAAAAAAGAAGAAGAAGAAGACCTTGGATTTCTGCGGTTTTTGCACATTGCTCGTAAACTACAACAAATATAACAACAAAAATTACAACCTATATGCTATGGGTGAAAATGTAGCACCTGCACGAAAATGGATAAAATCGGCCGCATCCATCCAACGTTATGAAGTATCGACACTGTTTTAGAGTTTTTCTTTACGATAAAGTTACTGGGTACGAAACGAAAATAATTATATTACTTATTTAAAAACAGTAGGCGTAGCCTGTATGGGCTTCATATTGTAACCACTTTTCACATTTAAGATGGATGCGGGTGATACGGATAAAAAAGGTTATAAAATTGCAGTGTTTAGAAAACCGACGGGCAAATAGACATTGCTAAGCGACTACTCCGTTTTTGATACTGATCACGCGTGTATATGCACTATAGTGTCTTTGAAGCATACTTTTATAGTTTATAAACACGTTTAATACGCAATGCTTGAAGATTAAGAAAGAAAATAGGTGACATGCCTTACACAATAACTTATGTAAGATGTGGAAAATTTCACAAAATGTGTTATATACTGTAACGTAACGTTGCCATTTGCAAATTTTATGTTTTTATACAACTCCTTTTGAAATTAAATTAATATCGCTGAATTGTGATTTTTAATATCGCACAGGTTTTATTTACAATTCTTACCCATTTACAAACTTTTTTTTTTTTAATGTTAATTACAGGAATATGTGCAATGTTTTTTCGAGCCTTTAACGTTCAAATGTTCTAATTCAGCTTTTTTGTTTGATTGACTTTGTCTTCCGCAAATGAAAAACATTTGAGCTTAAATTTTATGTGAAAATAAGTTTCTAATTCTTTGCTCCTGTAAAAAGTTATATTGGTGTTGCTTTTTTGTTATAAAAAACGTAGAAACGATGCAAAAAAAAAAATTTGTGAAGTGTACGGTGAGAATGCTGTGAGTGAACGAAGGACCCGGGATTGGTTTGCTCGACTTCCTTCCGGAAATTTCGATGTCAAAGATTCACATCGCAGTCTTTTAAAATGTCGATGAAATTTTGCAACTTGTGGAGCAAGACCGGCACGCAAGATGTCGGAAAATAGCAGAGGCACTAAACATCAACCACATAACAGTTTTGAAACGTCCGCGAAGAGCACTATACAAAAAGAAGCTCGAAATCACGGAGACTATCCAATATAACTCTTTACAATATTAACCCTTAAAAGATGATTTTTTTTAATT